>NC_053492.1:19046920-19336920 GCF_905171775.1 Rana temporaria
AATGTTGCACCGAGTAAATTAATACCCAACATGTCGCACTTCAAAATTGCGCCCGCTCGTGGAATGGCGACAAACTTTTACTCTTAAATCTCCATAGGCGACAGTTAAAAAATTCTACAGGTTGCATAAGAGCTATGGACGTAAGTGACGTTTTGACGTCACTTCTGCTCTGCAATGGCGTGGAATTTGTTCAGTAAAGGCTTCTTTCTGGCAACTTGACCTTGCAGCTTTTTTTTTTATTTATTTATTTCTTTTTTGTTCAAGTATCATCGTATTGTGCTCCTTTAAAATCAACCACACCGTCTTTTTCCAGAGCAGTCTGTACTTCTCCCGAGGTCACCTGTGGGGTTTTCTTTGTATCCCGAACAATTCCTATGGCAGTTGTGGCTGCAATCTTTCTTGATCTACCTTGGCTTGGTATCAAGAGCCCCCGAATTTTGCACTTCTTAAGAGATTAAACCGTACTCAAGGCTTTGGGTATCTTTTTTTTTTTTTTTTTTTTATAGCCTTTTCTATCTTTATAAAGTTCCCTTGCCTTGTTACGCAGGTCTTTTGACTGTTCTTTTCTACCTCCTCATGGCTCAGTGTCTAGCCTGCTTGGTGCATCCATGTGAGAGCTAACAAACTCATTGATTATTTTTACACAGACACCAATTGTGTTTTTAAAAAGCCACAAATGTGGGAAATTAACCTTTTAATTGCCACTTTAAACCTGTGTCTGTACCAAGGTCAAACATTCCAGGGTATGTAAACTTTTTATCAGGGCCGTTTGGGTGATTTCTGTTATTGTGACTTAAAAAGGATCCAAAAAAACTATATGATAATAAATGGCTTCATGTGATCAGTATCCTTAAAGCGGAGGTTCACACAAAAAGTGAACCTCCGCTTTTTGGATCACTCACCCCCTCCGATGTCACATTTGGCATCTTTCAGGGGGTACAGTATTTGCACCACTTCCGGGTTGTGACTCCCGCGGGGAATCCAGCCTTGCACGTTACACCCTCCCCCCCCCCCCCCCCCCCGCTGTCTTCTGGGAGACCAGTGACTGCGCGCCGCGGTCCTCGCGCATGCGCAGTAGGGAATTGCAGTAGGGAAGCCGCAAGGCTTCACTTTCTGATTCCCTCACCAAGGATGGCGGCGGAAGCAGCTGAGGACCGAGCGATTGCTCAGCCTCGGCTGCTGACATCGCGGGCGCGCTGGACAGGTAAAGTGTCCCCCATTTTTATATATATATATTTTTTTTTAATTGGCGGAACCTCCGCTTTTAACCACTTCCCGACCGCCTTACGACTATATACTTGCTGCCACAACCGAGATATCCATCTTTAGTGTGAGCGGTCCTGTAAAAGATAACGGTGGTCTCCGCGGCGGATTCGCCGCAAGATCATCGTTGTCGGCGGCGGGAGGGGGGCCACCGTTCTACCTGAGGCGATCGGGTGCTTCAGCCTGCTCTGTGGTGATACGAGTGAGGGCAAGATGGCCCCCACCCGTCCCCATAGCATTGCCGGGCGGAAGTGACATCAAAACGTCAGTCCCGCCCAGCGTCTTAAAGACTTTTTTTTTTTTTTGTCATTTTTTTAAATGACAACATTTACATTTTTTTTTTTTTTTTTTTTTTTTGCATTCAAGTGTAAATATGAGATCTGAGGTCTTTTTGACCCCAGATCTCATATTTAAGAGGACCTGTCATGCTTTTTTCTATTACAAGGGATATTTACATTCCTTGTAATAGAAATAAAAGTGATCAATTTTTTTTTATTCCAGTGTAAAAAAATAAATAAAATAAAGACGCGAACGCATACGTGAGTAGCGCCCGCATATGAAAACGGTGTTCAAACGACACAAGTGAGGTATCGCCGCGATCGTTAGAGCGAGAGCAATAATTCTAGCCCTAGACCTCCTCTGTAGCTCAAAAAATGCAATCTATAGAATTTTTTTAAACGTCGCCTATCGAGATTTTTAAGGGTAAAAGTTTGACGCCATGCCACGAGCGGGCGCAATTTTTAAGCGTGACATGTTGGGTATCATTTTACTCGGCGCAACATCATCTTTCACAATATATAAAATAATTGGGCCAAATTTATTGCGGTCTTATATTTTTTTTTAATTCAAAAAAGTGATTTTTTTCCAAAAAAAGTGCGCTTGTAAGACCGCTGCGCAAATATGGTGTGACAAAAAGTATTGCAATGATCGCCATTTTATTCTCTAGGGTGTTAGAAAAAAATATATATAATGTTTGGGGGTTTTAAGTAATTTTCTAGCAAAAAAAACTGTTTTAGTCTTGTAAACACCGAATCTGAAAAACACCCAAAGTAGAGAAGTGGTTAAATTTTTTTTTGGGCACGATCAGTCATATTTTCAATAGTAATGCCAAAATGTTCACAATTTCTGCCAGGGTATGCAAACTTGTGAGCTCAACTGTATTAATATACAGGATTAGCTCTGTTCCCCTATATGTTATGATGCAGGATTAGCTCTGCTTATTATTATTATTATTGTTGTTGTTGTTATTATTATCAGCTCTGCTCCCCTGTATGTTTGTTATTGCACAGGATTATCTCTGCTCCCCTGCATGTTATTGCACAGGATTATCTCTGCTCCCCTGCATGTTATTGCACAGGATTAGCTCTGCTCCCCTGTATGTTATTGCACAGGATTAGCTCTGCTCCCCTGCATGTTATTGCACAGGATTAGCTCTGCTCCCCTGTATGTTATTGCACAGGATTAGCTCTGCTCCCCTGTATGTTATTGCACAGGATTAGCTCTGCCCCCCTGTATGTTATTGCACAGGATTAGCTCTGCTCCCCTGTATGTTATTGCACAGGATTAGCTCTGCTCCCCTGTATGTTATTGCACAGGATTATCTCTGCCCCCCTGTATGTTATTGCACAGGATTAGCTCTGCTCCCCTGTATGTTATTGCACAGGATTAGCTCTGCCCCCCTGTATGTTATTGCACAGGATTATCTCTGCTCCCCTGTATGTTATTGCACAGGATTAGCTCTGCTCCCCTGTATGTTATTGCACAGGATTAGCTCTGCTCCCCTGTATGTTATTGCACAGGATTAGCTCTGCCCCCCTGTATGTTATTGCACAGGATTATCTCTGCCCCCCTGTATGTTATTGCACAGGATTAGCTCTGCTCCCCTGTATGTTATTGCACAGGATTATCTCTGCCCCCCTGTGTGTTATTGCACAGGATTAGCTCTGCTCCCCTGTATGTTATTGCACAGGATTAGCTCTGCCCCCCTGTATGTTATTGCACAGGATTAGCTCTGCCCCCATGTATGTTATTGCACAGGATTAGCTCTGCTCCCCTGTATGTTCTTGAACAGGATTATCTCTGCCCCCCTGTATGTTCTTGCACAGGATTATCTCTGCCCCCCTGTATGTTCTTGCACAGGATTAGCTCTGCCCCCCTGTATGTTATTGCACAGGATTAGCTCTGCTCCCCTGTATGTTATTGCACAAGATTAGCTCTGCTCCCCTGTATGTTATTGCACAGGATTAGCTCTGCTCCCCTGTATGTTATTGCACAGGATTAGCTCTGCCCCCCTGTATGTTATTGCACAGGATTAGCTCTGCTCCCCTGTATGTTCTTGCACAGGATTATCTCTGCCCCCCTGTATGTTCTTGCACAGGATTATCTCTGCTCCCCTGTATGTTATTGCACAGGATTAGCTCTGCCCCCCTGTATGTTATTGCACAGGATTAGCTCTGCTCCCCTGTATGTTATTGCACAGGATTAGCTCTGCCCCCCTGTATGTTATTGCACAGGATTATCTCTGCCCCCCTGTATGTTATTGCACAGGATTATCTCTGCCCCCCTGTATGTTATTGCACAGGATTATCTCTGCTCCCCTGTATGTTATTGCACAGGATTAGCTCTGCTCCCCTGTATGTTATTGCACAGGATTAGCTCTGCTCCCCTGTATGTTCTTGCACAGGATTATCTCTGCCCCCCTGTATGTTCTTGCACAGGATTATCTCTGCCCCCCTGTATGTTCTTGCACAGGATTATCTCTGCCCCCCTGTATGTTATTGCACAGGATTAGCTCTGCCCCCCTGTATGTTATTGCACAGGATTAGCTCTGCTCCCCTGTATGTTATTGCACAGGATTATCTCTGCTCCCCTGTATGTTATTGCACAGGATTAGCTCTGCTCCCCTGTATGTTATTGCACAAGATTAGCTCTGCTCCCCTGTATGTTATTGCACAGGATTAGCTCTGCCCCCCTGTATGTTATTGCACAGGATTAGCTCTGCTCCCCTGTATGTTATTGCACAAGATTAGCTCTGCTCCCCTGTATGTTATTGCACAGGATTATCTCTGCTCCCCATATATATACATATACCAGGAATAAGACCAGATACTGAGATTCATTGATAGAAGTACACATTGCACAATGACGATGTCAGTTCAGATAGGGATAGGATTTGGCAATCTGTGGCTAGCTTCAGGCTCTGACGGCTCGGTTCCCATGTGGCCAGCATCCAGTTGCCTGCTGCTCCCATGTATCTGTTATTCCGGGTAAATCACACACGGCATGTCCCAACCCATACGTCATGACCAGATGGAGTCACGCTGCAGAGCAGTGTTGATTTCAGCCCTCGTCCCCTCCCCTGGGCTGTGACACATGGGACAACTCCTACCCCATTACCCTCTTCCATTGGCTGCCTCTGGAGGATGTGTCCTATAAAAGGGGCAGAGAACACGCTGGATCATGTACAGGAGCTACACAGAGCAAGTAAGGTAAGAGGAGACACTGGAGGAGAGGGGGAGACACTGGATGAGAGGGGTAGCCGGGGAGACACTGGAGGAGGGTGAGGAGAGGGGGGGACATTGGAGGAGGGTGAGGAGAGGGGAGCCACTGGAGGAGAGGGGGAGACCCTGGAGGAGGGAGAGGAGAGGGGGAGACCCTGGAGGAGGGAGAGGAGAGGGGGAGACACTGGAGGGAGAGGAGAGGGGGAGACACTGGAGGGAGAGGAGAGGGGGAGACACTGGAGGAGGGGGAGACACTGGGGGAGACACTGGAGGAGGGAGAGGAGAGGGGGAGACACTGGATGAGAGGGGGAGACACTGGAGGAGGGTGAGGCGAGGGGGAGACACTGGAGGAGAGGGGGGAGACACTGGAGGAGGGTAAGGAGAGGGGGAGACACTGGAGGAGAGGGGGGAGACACTGGAGGAAGGTGAGGAGAGGGGGAGACACTGGAGGAGAGGGGGAGACACTGGAGGAGGGTGAGGAGAGGGGGAGACACTGGAGGAGGGTGAGGAGAGGGGGAGACACTGGAGGAGGGTGAGGAGAGGGGGAGACACTGGAGGAGGGTGAGGAGAGGGGGAGACACTGGAGGAGGGTGAGGAGAGGGGGAGACACTGGAGTAGAGGGGGAGACACTGGAGGAGGGTGAGGCGAGGGGGAGACACTAGGGGGGAGACACTGGAGGAGGGTGAGGAGAGGGGGAGACACTGGAGGAGAGGGGGGAGACACTGGAGGAGGGTGAGGAGAGGGGGAGACATTGGAGGAGGGTGAGGAGAGGGGGAGACACTGGAGGAGGATAAGGATAGGGGGAGACACTGTAAGAGAGGGGAGACACTGGAGGAGGGTAAGGTGAGGGGGAGACACTGGAGGGGGGGGAGAGGGTGAGGAGAGGGAGAGACACTGGAGGGGGGGTGAGGAGAGGGAGAGACACTGGAGGGGGGTGAGGAGAGGGAGAGACACTGGAGGGGGGGTGAGGAGAGGGGAGACACTGGAGGAGAGGGAGAGACACTGGAGGAGAGGGGGAGACACTGGAGGAGGGAGAGGGGGAGACACCGGAGGAGAGGGGGAGACACTGGAGGAGGGTGAGGCGAGGGGGAGACACTGGAGGAGAGGGGGGAGACACTGGAGGAGGGTGAGGAGAGGGGGAGACACTGGAGGAGAGGGGGAGACACTGGAGGAGGGAGAGGAGAGGGGGAGACACTGGAGGAGGGTGAGGAGAGGGGGAGACACTGGAGGAGAGGGGAGACACTGGAGGAGGGTGAGGAGAGGGGGAGACACTGGAGGAGGATGAGGCGAGGGGGAGACACTGGAGGAGAGGGGGGAGACACTGGAGGAGGGTGAGGAGAGGGGGAGACACTGGAGGAGAGGGGGGAGACACTGGAGGAAGGTGAGGAGAGGGGGAGACACTGGAGGAGAGGGGGAGACACTGGAGGAGGGTGAGGAGAGGGGGAGACACTGGAGGAGGGTGAGGAGAGGGGGAGACACTGGAGGAGGGTGAGTAGAGGGGGAGACACTGGAGGAGGGTGAGGAGAGGGGGAGACACTAGGGGGGAGACACTGGAGGAGGGTGAGGAGAGGGGGAGACATTGGAGGAGGGTGAGGAGAGGGGGAGACACTGGAGGAGGATAAGGATAGGGGGAGACACTGGAGGAGAGGGGGAGACACTGTAAGAGAGGGAGAGACACTGGAGGAGGATAAGGATAGGGGGAGACACTGGAGGAGAGGGGGAGACACTGTAAGAGAGGGGAGACACTGGAGGAGGGTAAGGTGAGGGGGAGACACTGGAGGGGGGGGTGAGGAGAGGGAGAGACACTGGAGGGGGGGTGAGGAGAGGGAGAGACACTGGAGGGGGGGTGAGGAGAGGGGAGACACTGGAGGAGAGGGAGAGACACTGGAGGAGAGGGGGAGACACTGGAGGAGAAGGGGAGACACTGGAGGAGAGGGTGAGGAGAGGGGGAGACACTGGAGGAGAAGGAGAGACACTGGAGGAGGGGGGGTGAGGAGAGGAGAGACACACTGGAGGAACACAGAGTGAGGGGAGAGGATGCTCGGGACACTCATACAGTGTAGACAAGGAGAGGACATATCCTTTAAAATCCTAAGACATCAGCTGAAACTCAGATGTTTACAATCCTTTACATATAATTCAGGGTGCATACTCCTCTATGGTCTGATGCTGAACTCCTGATTGGTTGATGGCTGCTGATGGTAACAAAGTTGATTCTACAAGTAATGCATTGTAGCCGTGTTGGAGGACTTGCAACATTACAGTTGAGTTCTGCTGCTACTTTTTTTTTTTTTTTTTTGCAATAAAGCGAATCTAGAGTCCACAATACTTGCCGGCACCAGCATCTTCTGCCCAGCATCTTCTGGGCGCTGGGCTGCCGCCGTTCTCATTCAATCATCCCGGCACACAGGATTTGCCAAAAATAAAATGTGATATTCTGCCTCCTCACTGCCTGTAAAATGCTCTCGGAAGAGCTCTCCAATTGCGGATTTCTTTTCAGACATGAAAGTGATTCCCCCCCCCCCCCCCCCATAGTGTCAATCAAAAAAAGTACCAGTGACCGAACTCCGCACTTAATGTATCCAGTAGCGTTGCCTAAATGTAACTTCCAAAGCTCTTAAGATGACCATGCAATGCTCTAAATGGAATGTTTCGGTGTGCCCAGAGGCGTTCCTAGGGGGGTGTGGTCCGCCCCGGGTGACACCCGCTAGAGGGGTGACACCATCCCGATTTAAAAAAAAAATAAATAAAATGTTTATTTTTTAAGCTGACATGTGGGGGGGGGGGGCAGAGGTGCAGGTGGCTGTGTAATGTAAAAGGGGTGCAGTGATGCAGGGTGTAATGTAAAGGGGTGCAGAGGGCTGTGTAGTGTAAAAGGGTCCAGAGGTGCAGGGGGCTATGTGATGTAAAGGGGTGCAGGCGGCTGTGTAATGTAAAAGGGGTGCAGTGATGCAGGGTGCTGTGCAATGTAAAAGGGTCCAGAGATGCAGGGTGCTATGAGATGTAAAGGGGTCCAGTGATGCAGGGTGCTGTGTAATGTAAAGGGGTAAGCTATGAATAAGCACTGAGATACAGTGCGAAACGCGTCAGCTTTTTTGTTCTGATTTTGGCCGTGGCATGTAATTTGGTGACCCATTTTTATTAAAGGAAATTTTTTTTGGAGTGCGGCTGTCCCAGCCCTTTCTTTTATTAAAATTTGCGTCCAGTGATGCAGGGTGCTGTGTAATGTAAAGGGGTCCAGTGATGCAGGGTGCTGTGTAATGTAAAGGGGTCCAGAGGTGCGGTGCCGTGTAATGTAAAGGGGTCCAGAGGTGCAGGGTGCCGTGTAATGTAAAGGGGTCCAGAGGTGCCGTGTAATGTAAAGGGGTCCAGAGGTGCAGGGTGCTGTGTAATGTAAAGGGGACCAGAGGTGCAGGGTGCTGTGTGATGTAAATTGGTCCAGAGGTGCAGGGTGCCGTGTAATGTAAAGGGGTCCAGAGGTGCAGGGTGCTGTGTAATGTAAAGGGGACCAGAGGTGCAGGGTGCTGTGTAATGTAAAGGGGTCCAGAGGTGCAGGGTGCCGTGTAATGTAAAGGGGTCCAGAGGTGCAGGGTGCTGTGTAATGTAAATGGGTCCAGAGGTGCAGGGTGCTGTGTAATGTAAAGGGGACCAGAGGTGCAGGGTGCTGTGTAATGTAAAGGGGACCAGAGGTGCAGGGTGCTGTGTGATGTAAAGGGGTGCAGTGATGCAGGGTGCTGTGCAATGTAAAGTGGTCCAGAGGTGCAGGGTGCCGTGTGATGTAAAGGGGTGCAGTGATGCAGGGTGCTGTGCAATGTAAAGGGGCCCAGAGGTGCGGGGTCCTGTGCAATGTAAAGTGGTCCAGAGGTGCAGTTGTGGAGAGAGGTACACAGTAGTAACAAAGAGATATTGAAGGATGCAGAGGTATGCAGGGGGCACAGTGGGGTGTTTTACATTTTAACGTGGGGGGGGTGCCAGATATTGGATCTGCCCCGGGTGCCAAATTCCCTGGGTGTGCCGTCCTATTCCGTATAAGGGAGATTCTACAGAGATTGTACAATCAGATTGTACAGTGTATGGTTAGTTTTTGTCAGATTTCTCCTTGGTTGTATGGTGACATTCATATTTGGGTTTGATTTTTCCTCTTCTTTTTTTTTTTTTTTTTTGTTTTGTTTTTTTAGCCTTAGCGATATTGGATCAGAAACCATTTTAAATGCAAAATGCTTTGTGTTAGAAAGTAATGGGTTGTAGGAGGTATAGTATACGGTGATCTCATAGGAAGATTATTGTGTGAGAGCAGGCTTGGATGTAGCAGCAGGAAAATGGTATTGGAGGTGTAATATATGATGGGTGTCACCCAAAAACCCTCATTGTCATATATGATCTGTGACACCCAAAAGGCTTCCTTGTCATGTATGTAGGGTGACACCGAGAAGGCTTCCTTGTCATATATGTAGGGTGACGCCAGGAAGGCTTCCTTGTCATATATGTAGGGTGACGCCAGGAAGGCTTCCTTGTCATGTATGTAGGGTGACGCCAGGAAGGCTTCCTTGTCATGTATGTAGGGTGACGCCAGGAAGGCTTCTTTGTCATATATGAAGGGCGACGCCAGGCAGGCTTCCTTGTCATATATATGTAGGGTGACACCGAGAAGGCTTCCTTGTCATATATGAAGGGCAACGCCAGGCAGGCTTCCTTGTCATATATATGTAGGGTGACGCCAGGAAGGCTTTCTTGTCATGTATGTAGGGTGACGCCAGGAAGGCTTCCTTGTCATGTATGTAGGGTGACGCCAGGAAGGCTTCCTTGTCATGTATGAAGGGTGATGCCAGGCAGGCTTCCTTGTCATGTATGAAGGGTGACGCCAGCAGGGCTGTGGAGTCGGAGTCGGGGGAAATTTTGGGTACCTGGAGTCGGCAAACAATGCACCGACTCCGACTCCTACTAAATTTAGATTGGAATTAAAAAAAAATTCCAACAGGAGTTTTATAAAGCACTAAAAGAAGTTGAAAAGTATGATCGCTCATCAAAACTTACTGTTGAAGAAGCCATCCTTGTTTATCCAGAGATCGTTAGTGATGTGGCCAGAATAGTTACTGCAATGCCACCCACCCAAGTCCGTGTCGCAAGATTATTTTCAGCCCTAAAAATAATAAAGTCTGACTTAAGAGCCTCTATGAAAGAGGATCTGGCAGAGGCAATTCTCTTCCTTAGAACTCTACATTGAATTGATTTGCATTTGCTAAGCCTAGAACTACATTTCAAGATTAAAGCGGGGGTTCACCCATTTGTAAAAAAAAAATGTTTTCTCCCCTTAGATTCCTGCTCGTTTTGTCTAGGGGAATCGGCTATTTATTTTAAAATATGAGCAGTACTTACCCGTTTTCGAGCTGCATCTTCTTCCGTCGCTTCCGGTATGGGTCTTCGGGAGCGGGCGTTCCTTCTTGATTGACAGCCTTCCGAGAGGCTTCCGACGGTCGCATCCATCGCGTCACTCGTAGCCGAAAGAAGCCGAACGTCGGTGCGGCTCTATACTGCGCCTGCGCACCGACGTTCGGCTTCTTTCGGAAAATCGTGACGCGATGGATGCGACCGTCGGAAGCCTCTCGGAAGCCTGTCAGACAAGAAGGAACGCCCATTCCCGAAGCCCATACCCGGAAGCGACGGAGAGGATGCGTCTCGTAAACGGGTAAGTACTGCACATATTTTAAAATAAATAGCCGATTCCCCTAGTAATAACGAGCAGGAATCTAAGGGGGAAAAGTGCCCTCTAAGGGTGAACCCCCGCTTTAATATAAACCATTTCTAGGTTTTACAGATTTTGTTTTTGGTTCATTATAGATAAGCTTTGTTTTTGTTCTAAAACAACCAAATAATGTGGTTTGTATTTTTGAACTGGTAAAGATCCTGTTTCTGATGTTTATGCCTGCTGCTACTATCCAGCCACTTGATTGATTAATACATTTTTTTTTTTATAAAACGTTGTTTTCATTGTGTTTGTCTTTTGCTTAAAGTGTGCAATACAGTAGACTGTTGGCTTCCCAGCCAGTAGTCCTGTGGTAGGCAGAGCCATCTTTTCCATTGGGCACGCTGGGCAGTTGCCCGGGGGCCCCGCTTGCCTGGGGGGCCCCACCGGCTGCCCAGCAACCCCAGTAAAAAATTATGGAGAGTGACGGGTTAGAACTGCCCATGCCCAGTTCGCGGAAATCACAGAGAAGATCCGGTCCTCCACGAGTGTGGGGGGTTGCTGATGTAAGGGGGGAGTGAATGCAAAAATGTAAGGGGGCACTGATATAAAGGTTCCCCCTCCTATATTAGTGACCCCCCCTTACCTTAGTTTATTTAATCTAAGGAAGGTGGTCTCTGGTCACCAGAGTACCCCCCACATCAGAGTCTGCAGGATTCCCCCTTACAATGCAAGGGGGAACTCAGTCTGCGGACCCTGATGTAAGTGGGAAAGAGAAAGCAGTGGACTCTGATATAAGGTTGTATCTGGTCACCATAGCCCCCCTCCACATCAGAGTTCCCCCCTTAGATCATAATCTGCAGCGTTCCCCTTTACATAAGAGTTCCCTTTCACTGTAAGGGGGAATCCTGCAGACTCTGATGTAAGAGGAAACTCTGTGCTGGCTGGGTTATAGAAACCTGACCTTCATGTCAATGAAGACATTTTTTTTTTTTTTAACTTAAACACATTTCTAATAGCACTAGCTATATGTTTATAGTTTAAATACTGACATTTGCATTGTTGGGCACTGAAAACTGTAATTTTAGGTACTTTTTTGCAGTGCCAGTACATTTTATGATTTTTGTCAGTAATTCTCGTGCGTGATTGTGTAGACAGGGCCCCAGTGCACTGTATTGCCCGGGGGCCTATAATGCTCTTAAGATGACACTGGTGGTAGGTTGCGTTTCTTTCCCTCAAGGAATGTATAAAATACATTCGCATATTAATACAGAGGAGTCGGAGTCGGGGAGTCGGAAGTACATAAAACTGAGGAGTCGGAACATTTATCTACCGACTCCACAGCCCTGGACGCCAGGCAGGCTTCCTTGTCATATATGAAGGGTGATATATAAAAATTCTCTTTTATTTTTTTATCTTAAATTTTATATTTATGTAAAAATGTACTATTAAAAAAATATTCCTTTTTTCCTACATGCATGCTTTACCCTACTGCTTTAGTGTGTGTGTGTGTGTGTGTGTGTGTGTGTGTGATCATTTTGTCAGATGTCACTATGGTATAATTTAAAAGCATTTCAGAAATGTCAAAGTTTTTTTTTTAAAAACTTGGAAAGAAGATATGGACAGCCGCACACCAAAAAACCTTAAAAAGGTAGCCTTTTAATGGTAAAGGAAAGAAGGCACTACAAAAAACAGCAAGCAGTGGGCGCTATATAACTGACGCGTTTCGCACTGGGGTTCAGTGCTTAGTCAAAGGGGGCCAGATCCAGAGAGAATTACATCCGCGCAGCGTATCAGAGATACGCTACGCCGCCGTACCTTACCTGGCGGAATTTCGAATCCTCAACGATTTTGCGCCGTAAGTTACGGCGGCGTAGTGTATTTCTGGCGGCGGAATTCAAATCGGCGATTAGGGGGCGTGATTCATTTAAATGAAGCGCGTCCCCGCGCTGAATGAACTGTGCATGCGTCGTCCTGAAAATTTCCCGCCGTGCATTGCGCTAAATGACGTCGCTAGGACCTAATTTTTTTTTTAACTTTAGACGTGACTTACGTCCATCCCTATTCAGACGACTTGCGCAAAAAAAATAAAAACTTCAAATTTCGACGCGGGGACGACGGCCATACTTAACATGGCAAGTCTATCTATACGCCGCAAAATACCAGCTTTAACTATACGCCGGAAAAAGCCGACTACAGACAACGTTAGAAAATGCGACGGCCGCGCGTACGTTCGTAGATCGTCGTAAATCGCTAATTTGCATACCCGACGCGAACTCCACCCAGCGTGCGCCGAAGTATTGCATCTAAGATCCGAAGGCGTACGAAGCCGTATGCCTGTCGGATCAAACCCAGATGCCGTCGTATCTTGGTTTGAGGATTCAAACTAAAGATACGACGCGGGAAATTTGAAAGTACGCCGGCGTACTTGCTCTGTGGATCTTCCCCAGGTTTTTTAGTGACAATGACATTGCAGTGGTGACCCTTCTCTTTTTTTTTTTTTTTTTTTTTTTTCTGCAATTCCCACTTGCTACGCTGTCAGTCAACTTCTGGGCCACATCCTGACCAATGGCAGCCCAGTCTTGCATAATCAATGCTTTTGTTTTTGGTTCCTCCGCCTCTTGAGAATTGACCACAAGTTCTCAATAGGATTAAGGTCTGATGAGTTTCCTGGCCATGGACCCAAAATTGTCATGTATTTTTTTTTTTTTTTTTAGCAAGTTGTAGAGTAAATGTAGAGATGTTATGAAAATAAATACAAATTGTGATAGTCTGTCCCACAGTTGCTGAATAAACAAGGCAGTAAAAGAAAAGTATATGGCATAAGACACAGATTATAGTCTTAAAATCTTGGTTTAATATATTCCATAACTCCGCATAAAGGAAAAACTTCCAAAAAAAAAATCTTGGTGTCAATGGAGTGATCCTCTAAGAGAGTACCACAGAGGGTTAATGGTATAGAGTTATCTTCTGGGAAGGACGTGCAGGGGCTATAGGATGACAGTTCCTGGAATGAAAGCAATGTTCTCTGTATACTGGACCAGTCGTGTATGGACTGGAGGTAATAAACTGCACAGCCTGCTGCTGCTGGAATGACCGGTCTGTACGTGACATGCGTGTACAATGACGGCAATGCAGAAAACCATCTCCCACAATGAGAACACAGATGGGTCGTTTAGCAAGATTGAGGAACTAGAAGTCCCAGCAAAAATCAATTTCATACATACAGGAATTATTTAAAGCAGAACTGGAGTCATGCTTTAGGAGACGGTCGGTCTCCTATGGCAGGGCTCAAAATTTCAAGTCCTGAGCTACTAGCCAGGCCTCAAGAGTTACTCGCCACCAGTTACCCCACCTAATTCATACACTGCCCTGCGCCTAATTGCACCCGTAAACACGCCCTCGTAGATTATCTCATGGGATGACAATGTTTTATGCAGAATCAAGTTACAAAATAAAATATTACCAACAACAACTTTAACAAAATGGGACAGGGCACTGGGGGCAGACCAGAGGGACAGGGCACTGGGGGCAGACCAGAGGGACAGGGCACTGGGGGCAGACCAGAGGGACAGGGCACTGGGGGCAGACCAGAGGGACAGGGCACTGGGGGCAGACCAGAGGGACAGGGCACTGGGGGCAGACCAGAGGGACAGGGCACTGGGGGCAGACCAGAGGGACAGGGCACCGGGGGCAGACCAGAGGGACAGGGCACCGGGGGCAGACCAGAGGGACAGGGCACTGGGGGCAGACCAGAGGGACAGGGCACTGGGGGCAGACCAGAGGGACAGGGCACTGGGGGCAGACCAGAGGGACAGGGCACTAGAACTGTGGGTCTCTTCCCCATTCTCTTGCTGTCTCCTCTGCAACTCCCATCCATCCTCTCTCTCTCTCTCCCATTCATCTCATCATCAGGAGCCTGTGTGTGCGGCTCCACGCTTGCATGTCCCCACTTCCCCCTTTTATTCAGGCTGGCGGAGAGGAGAGGAGCTGCAGCACAGCGGGAGGAAGTACAATCCAGCGCTGAGATCCACACAACTGCACAGCCATTGACACCATAGCACAGCGCACACTGACAGTGCACAGCACACATTGAGACCAGTCTGCTCACAGTGCTCAGGCTAAACTGTTGGACACCTACATAGAGCACAAGGAGAAGAAAACTGCACAAACTAGAAGGCTGCCGCTCTCATGTCAGGGCAACTTTCAGTGAGCGCTGCACCGGAGTGGTAATTTTTGCAATTCTCCACCTCACTCATTACTTTCTGCTCTCCAGCTACATTGGTCGGGGCCCGGGGGAGGGGGGCAGGCTCAGAGAGGTCATACTGTTGGGTCCCATGGCTTAATGAGAATTGTAAGTAGAGCACCTATGTACTGCTCTGCCTGGCTCACCAGACTACTTTTTCCGAGCATGCACCTTTCCTCTTCGGCCGCCAATCTAATCGGGACTCTAAGTGTAGGCACAGATTGGAGGGAGATTGGTCATGCAGCCCGTCATCACTCGCCCCCAGCTTAAATCCACTCGCCAAATGCTAGTAGGCGAGTGGAAATTTTGAGGGCTGTCCTATGGGCCACAGTGGCCTAAGGGCCACACTGCAAACGCCATAGGGCCACAGGTTGAGCACCAGGGCTCTAGGGTTATTTGAGGTGAAAACCGGTTAACCTTGCACTACCTTATTTTTTTCCTATGGGAGGAAACCAGTAGCTGGCAAAAGTTGATCCTGGCAGTTGAAGCCAAAGTTCCAGAAGTGGAAGGACAGCACTAGGCTCTCATAGGGACAATGTCGGTGCTATGCATCTCGTATTGTTCCCAGTAATCTATTTAAATCCACCCTGAACAGCGCTCTCTATAGGAATGTACTGGTGGGTTCTCGTGTGATGTTGGCAGAGTAAAGTTTATCTGAGGCCAATTTCAGTCTGTCCCTAATCTCCTGTACGTGATTCCCCACGCCCCCCCCCCTCTCTCCTGTCCATGTATCCTCCCCTCTGGTGACACGCAGGCATTCCGGAACGCAAAGGGGGTTTCCGGACTTCAGAATTAACTCCTACATCTCCTCAATCCAGGGTTAAGATCTCCAAACTGCAGAATTAAACCCTACATCTCCTTACCCAAGAATGAATTCCTAGATCTACTAACCTAAAGATTAAATCCTAGATCTCCTAACCCAAAAAATGTATTTCTAAATTTCCCAACCCCGAGGATCAACGAACTGCGAGCTCTCGGAACCCGAGGATCAACGAACTGCGAGCTCTCGGAACCCGAGGATCAACGAACTGCGAGCTCTCGGAACCCGAGGATCAACGAACTCCTAGCTCTCGGAACCCAAAGATAAAAGCAGAGTTCCACCCAACTTTAGAACTTCTTCCTAAAGGAAAGTCCACCCCTTGTTTTTGGGGGGGGGGAATAAGATATTATTTTATATATAATATATAATTACATATACCGTATTTATCGGCGTATACCGCACACTTTTTTGTGGATGCGCGATATACGCCGATACCTGCTTCCCGCGCTGTGTTTGAACCACTCCGCCGACATATACTGAGCGCAGTATAGTCGGGCAGGCTCGCGGTCATGTCCAGTGCGTCCTGTACGTCCTTTATGCGAGAGGAGCCGAGCCTGTCTGAGTGTAATGCGCTCGGTATATGTCGGCGGAGTGGTTCAAACACAGCGCGGGAAGCAGGGATCAGCTGAAAAACACAGCGGGGAGGACACCACGATGGCTGGACAAGGCCGCCGATGGACGCCGGGCAAGACAACGACGAGGGGCATCCAAACTGTATTTCCTTTTTTTTTTTTTTTTTTTCAGGAATTTTCCTTCTAGGTTGGGGGTGCGTGCTATACGCCGGGGAGCGTTATATGAAGATAAATACGATATATATATATATATATATATTTTTTTCCATTTACCTTAGTGGCTAGATACGTTCTGTCCTCTTCTGGCTTTGTCCCCCCCCCCCCCTGCTGCCTTCAGGGACGTGTGTGTCCCAGAAGACGGGGATATTCAGAAAGCACCATGTGACTTGCGCATGGGCAGTAGGAAACCGCTGTTAAGCCTGAAGGCTCCAATGCCAGTTTCCCTTGGCTACTATGGCGGTGGATGGGGGGGCCTCATCCTGGGCACCCTGGACAGGTAAGTGTAGATGCTGACTTTTTTTTTTTTTTCTTCTTTTTTTTTATTTTTTTTATTTTTTTTAAAGCAGTGTTTTGTAACTGCTGACTTAAAAAAAAAAAATCGGGGTGGAACTCCGCTTTTTAACTTCTGGATCTCCTATTCCAAATATTTGCTTCTACATCTCCTAAGCCATGGACTAGCTTTTAGATCTAAGCCACGGACTAGCATTTAGATCTCCGCCACGCACTAGCTTTTAGATCTCGGCCACGGACTCGCTTTTAGATCTAAGCCACGGACTAGCTTTTAGATTTTTAAACACCGGGCATTAATTCTTACATCTTGTAACCTAAGGGTTATCTCCTAGAGCAGGGATATGCAATTGGCGGACCTCCAGCTGTTGCAGAACTACAAGTCCAATGAGGCATAGCAAGACTCTGACAGCCACAAGCATGACACCCAGAGGCAGAGGCATGATGGGACTTGTAGTTTTGTAACAGCTGGAGGTCCGCTAATTGCATATCCCTGTCCTAGAGCTTCCTAACCCGTCTGCCGTAGAACTTCACTGCCTGCGCACTATACTTTGCTCGCCAAAAATCGATATTGGCATACATATATGATGGCTTTCACCTGCACCTCCCAAGGCTTGTATCAAAGCATGTCAATTTAATTTCCAAAAAACATTGGGTCAAGGACACAGGTGCTGACATATCAAAAAAAAAAAAAAAAAAAGATTTCTGATTTAATGTATTCATTATTCAGTGCCTAAAAAATATCCTAAATATGTACGTGCTTCTTTTCAGTCATCTGCAACATGATCCTCCAGGGTCTGGGAGCGCAGGTGGCGTGGTCTTCACGCTCTTCACATCTGTGCCCAGTATCCATAAAACACTGAAGTATTTAGGCTGACTCAGCCAAACTGTTTTTTTTTTCTCTACGTTCCTCAGCAGTCAAGTTAAACTCATTATTTCAGCTTTTAAAGCAGGCCCAGATCATCTACAAATTGGGCAGGAGTCTAGGGTCTGGGGAATGTCCAGGGGGCCCAGCTACAACTATAATACGCTTGTCGCAAACCAGGAGGACAGGGAAAATAATAAACTGTGTCCCACCCTGACACTGCACAAGGGAGGATGGACTTGTAGGCAACTGGTGTCTGATAGAACCTTACCGATACGGACACAGAAATGGAGGACTTTTGTCCATAATTATCTCTTTGCTGGAACATGAAATTCTCTGCAGAATGCTATTGATCTGCGTTTGGCCATTAAAGGCTGTAAGTGTTTAATTTTTATGTCCCTTTCAGATTCCTGTCACAGACAACATGCCGGTCATGAGGACGTTAACACGCGCAGTGAAGCATGTGCTGCAGAGCCCTGCATGTGGCTGTCAGACCGTCACCTCTGTGCGTTTCATCGGCTTCTCACCACGTCAGGTGCCATCTGATGCCAGCTTCCATTCGGTATCCTTCTCTGAAGCCGACCATCCTCGGGTGCTAATCACTGGTACGTATGCAATTATCTCGGCTATTAGTTTCTGTATGATGTTACTGGAGCACCCTTGCCCTGAATGTTTCTCCTTCTGGACTTCTCTTGTCACTGTTTGCTAATCTATATTGTAAATAGAAGTTTTCTGTAGAGTGTGCCCAAAGTCTTTATAATATTTGATTCACTGCAGGTCTGGTCAGTGTTTTAAAAAGTTCCTCTATTTTACACATGGCATGGCATGGGGGTCACAGCACCGTCTGTCCATTCTGCTTTAGCACCATGGGACCACATGCCATGCCATGTGTAAAATAGAGGAACTCTCACAGACCAGACCTGCAGTCCAGGCTGAGTAAGGCCTCAGAGCACATGGCATTACTGTCTGTATTTAACTGCTTGATGGGCTTATTTTGGGCCTGGCTGGTTCACATGTATGTGTTTTGTCGGCCCACATTTGCGCAGGCACAGCAGCCTATTCATTTGAATGGGCCGCCATGCCTGCGTTTCCTGCAAAGAAAAGCGTATGCCTCATGTAATAGGCTGCGCACACGGCCCACCTATGCCCATCAAGCACTGAAATACATCACTGTCTGTCCATTCTGCTGTCTGCTGTGACTTATCTGCAGTTCCCGCACTGTCACACTTGCTGCATTTTTAGACATTTAGGTCACGCTTTTAAAAACACAGTGCGTTTGTGTGTGCAAGAACTGCAGGTAAGTAGCATGGTGCAGAATGGATTTCAAGGCAACTGTATTTTTAAAATGCTGAATGCACCTTTTTTCTGCAGGAAACAAAGGCATGGCGGCCCATTCAAATCAATGGGCTGCTGTACCTGCACAAATGAGGACCGCCAAAACATACATGTGAACCAGCCAGGCCCAAAATAAGCTGGAGGGGGGCCCAAAATTTTTTTTGCCCAGGGCCCAAACCATATTAAAGACGGCCCTGACTGCATGTCCTTATCCTTATGTCCCTCCCCTGCGTATCCTTCTCTTCCTCCAACTGCCATCTCTCTACTCCTTCTCTGAAATTCCTTTTTCTCACAACTTTAGTTTGCTAAAGCTTGTGCATCTCCTGTACAGTCATTCCACCTTCCCGACTCTGGCCAGCACATCTTCATTTTCTTATTTATTTATTTTTATTTATTTTTACTTGCATGATATTGTCCTTCTGCCCCTCAACTGCATGTTCCTATCCTCATCTTCCTACCCCTTCATTGAGCATCCTTCTCTTCCCACCCCTCTGTGCTCTTCCTCCCCAAGGAATTCCTTCTCCTCCCACCCCTGTATGCTCAACCTTTTGCACCTTTCCTAAAATTCTGTCCCTCCCTCCCCTTTCTCTGTTCCTCCTCTGTATGCCCCCCCCTTTCTCCGTTCCTCCTCTGTGTGCCCTCCCTCTTCGTTCCTCCTCTGTGTGCTCTCCCCTTTCTCCGTTCCTCCTCTGTGTGCCCTCCCTTTTTTCTCCGTTCCTCCTCTGTGTGCCCTCCCTTTTTTCTCCGTTCCTCCTCTGTGTGCCCTCCCTTTCTCCTCTGTGTGCCCTCCCTTTCTCCTCTGTGTGCCCTCCCTTTCTCCTCTGTGTGCCCTCCCTTTCTCCTCTGTGTGCCCTCCCTTTCTCCTCTGTGTGCCCTCCCTTTCTCCTCTGTGTGCCCTCCCTTTCTCCTCTGTGTGCCCTCCCTTTCTCCTCTGTGTGCCCTCCCTTTCTCCTCTGTGTGCCCTCCCTTTCTCCTCTGTGTGCCCTCCCTTTTTTCTCTGTTCCTCCTCTGGGTGCCCTCCCTTTTTCTTTCTCTGTTCCTCCTCTGGGTGCCCTCCCTTTTTCTTTCTCTGTTCCTCCTCTGGGTGCCCTCCCTTTTTCTTTCTCTGTTCCTCCTCTGGGTGCCCTCCCTTTTTCTTTCTCTGTTCCTCCTCTGGGTGCCCTCCCTTTTTCTTTCTCTGTTCCTCCTCTGGGTGCCCTCCCTTTTTTTTTCTCTGTTCCTCCTCTGGGTGCCCTCCCTTTTTTTTTCTCCGTTCCATTTCTTGTACCGTTTATCATAATGAACGTTTTTGTAAGGTCATCCTTTAATTTGATTTTACGACATTACAAATGACCATGTGGTGACAAAAAAGGTTTGATAATGAAATTGTTGGGGTAATTTAGAAATCCCTTTTTTAAAAAAAGCTTGGAGGAAACCTGTCCTGAAACACAGTGGCTTCCATTGCTGCCCTCCTCCTGAAAATGCTACCAGCCTGGCCACCACTGTTTTTTTCTATATTGCTAGCCCAGATACAGCCTGTAGTATTTTAATTTGGAGCCTGGCCATAAAGATGATCTCTGGAATTGCAAAAAAATGTGTTTGGCAAATTTTTTTATTTTTTTTTATTTTTGGTGGTCTTTTTTAGGTTGTTTGGGCAATTAACCAAACACTATAGCTAATAGTGCTCACTGTGTATTTTTATTCCCATAAAAGGATAAAATAACCCTCACATAGAAAAACATAAAAGCTTGTATATCTCGTAACAGTGCTCCAGCTCACTGCCAGCTCCAAGATATGTAACGTGATGGCGTAATCCACTCCTATACGCGTTGCGTCCCTGATAAGGGTGCCTTCCTACCAACTGAAGATATTGATAATGCTACAAGGTGTTATGAAATGACTTTATTTTGTGTAAGCTTGCAACCCATGCTATAGGGAATAATTAACTGCGCGGCTTGATTTTTGCATATAGTTTTAGGTTTATTGGATTAGTATGACAGTCAATAAATTTAGCATTTTCAGAAGGATACGTTTACAGTGGCAGTCTGCTTGTTCCATCAAGTCCAGGTTTCCTGATCATAGCTCCGATTTGCTGTTCTTGCTTCTAAAATCTTTTTTTTTTTTTTACTTTCAGGGGGATTGGGTCAGCTGGGTGTCGGGCTGGCAGCACTGCTTAGGTAAGCTAAAAATTGTTGTCCTATGTATAGTCTGGCATGTTCAAAGCTGGCTACAGCAACAGTGATTTCATTAAACCTGAATGTATCCTTGAACAAGCTGACGTTCAAAGCTGGTTGGCTACCAGATTTTACACTCCCCAGTTTTACTAAATCATCCCCAATGCCTATTCCTTTAGATATTTGCATAGTTGGGTTCAAGAAAAAAAAAAAAAAAAACATACAATCCCATATACACAAACCAATACCAACAGTTGATCCAGAGGAAGGCGAACAAAATAAAACCCAGCAAAGCACGATCCAATTTACTACAGCAGGGGAAAATATTCCTTCCTGATCCCTCCGAGGCAATCCCTAGATCAATTTTACCTATAAATATTAGTATTTCGTTATATCATGTACATTTAGGAAAGAATCCAGGCCTTTTTTTACCCACTTGCCGACCAGCCGCCATCATTATACTGCGGCAAGTCGGCATGATCCCGCAAATCGCTGTAGGTGAACGTCGGCACCTTTTTAAGGGAGATGGCAGGCAGCGCGTGCGCCCGCTGCACAACGGGGGACCCGATGCGTGTGGTGGCCAAGATGTCCGCCAGCAACCCGCGATCGCGGGCACGAGAGCCAGAACGGGGATGTGTGTGTGTGTGTGTGTAGGTAAACGCATTGTTTCCCATTCTGACAGGAGAGACAGATCTGCTGTTCCTAGTAATTGGGAACAGCGATCTGTCTCCTCCTCCAGAATACGCCCACAGTTAGAAACACACCTGAGGAAACACATTTAACCCCTTGATCGCCCCCTAGTGTTAACCCCCTTCCCTACCAGTTACATTTACACAGTATCCAGTGCATTTTATAGCACTAATCACTGTATAAATGTCAATGGTCCCAAAAAAGTGTCAAAGTGTCCATCCGGTCTGCCACAATGTCGCAGTCCCAATTTTAAAAATCGCAGATCGCTGCCATTACTAGTAAAAAATTGTATTCAAATGCCATAAATCTATCCCCTATTTTGTAGACTTTTGCGCAAACCAATCAATATACACTTATTGCGATACATTTTTTACTATATATATATATATATATATATATATATATATATATATATATATATATATATATATATATATATATATATATATATATATATATATTCTGCCTAAACTGATTAAGACATTTTTCTTTTACTTTTTATTTTTTATATATATTATGTTATTATAATAATATAAGCAAAATAAATATATATATATACACACAATATACTGAGCTGGCCAAAACCACCTCTGAAGGGAGTCTATTCCACATTCTCACAGCTCTTACTGTGAAGAAGCCTTTCCGTATTTAGAGATGAAATCTCTTTTCCTCCTAGATGTAAAGAGTGCCCCAGATAGAACCACTGCGATTATTAATTTTATTGTACTGAGCTGTTTGCTGGGAAGGGTTTTATTTCTCAGGTACCAGTATGATCTCCCTGACACAATATTGAACACTGTCCATCATTGGGGTGAGGTGGAGTCTCTAGGGGCTGAGACATCATGGCCGCAGTGAATATCCAGGGTTCTCCTCTGGGGGAGAGAGAGGACACTGGAGGGTGCTTCCAGAATAAGGCATCCTCACACAGCATATACACCAGTTTTGAGTAGACCAGCCTTCCTTGGCTAGGCTTTTCTGCCTTTCAGTAACCACTAATAAGAAGTAATGGTCTTTTTAGCCCCCCCCCACTGACCACCAATGTAAGGAACATTCTTCCCATTGACCACCAATGTAAGGGAGCATTCTACCCATTGGCCACCAATGTAAGGGACATTCTTCTCACTGATCACCAATGTAAGGGAGCATTCTACCCATTGGCCACCAATGTAAGGGAGCATTCTACCCATTGGCCACCAATGTAAGGGAGCATTCTACCCATTGGCCACCAATGCAAGGGACATTCTTCCCACCATAGGTGTGCACCCCAAAGCTCAAACACGTTTACCTTACTGTTCATGGTCTTGTACCTTGAGCTGTGGCTATAGTAAGAAGTGTTTCTACGTGGGGAAGTCTGGATCAGGTTGGAGTAGAATGACGTTGTACCCGGGTGACTACATGAAATGACAAGTGTGTGTTCTTGTTTTTCAGGAAAAGGTTCGGGAAAAACAACGTGATCCTCTCAGATATCCGTAAACCTCCAGATAGCGTCTTCTATAGCGGTAAGATCCTGTATGCCGTGTTCCCAAAATATCACTGACTGCTCTGTCACATTATAAGGAAAGATCCACCAACATCTCTCTGGTTGATGGTGTTCATTCATTTGTGGAAGTGGACTTTCATTGGTCCTTCTCCCGCTGAGCAGTATATGAGAAGGGTTAGTTCACTTTCATTGGAAAAAAGAATTTAGCATATACAGTTGCTACACAAGCAATATTGTAATTTTAAAGCTGAATTTCAGTTATTCAGCTCCTATGTAAAAAGTGAAGGCATGCTATGAGTTGGGTCCAAGGAGGTACATGACATCTCCTGAACATTTCTCTATTTACAGCGGGTAAAGTATTATAAAACATATTTTAATAATAATAATAATTATATATAATGTATGGGCCGGATTCAAAGAGATTTGCGCATTATTTACGGAGGCGCAGGGCAACGTTTTTGCCCTGCGCCCCCGCAAATTTGCTCCGCTGCCCTTGATTCACGGAGCAGAAGCTCCGTAAATTGCGCGGGCGCGCCGGCAAAATGCCCGGCGCAGGAGCACGCAATTTAAATGATCCCGTAGGGGGCGGGAATCATTTAAATTAGGCGCGTTCCCGCGCCGATCGTAGAGCGCATGCTCCGTCTGGAAACTTTCCCGACGTGCATTGCGGCAAATGACGTCGCAAGGACGTCATTTGCTTCAAAGTGAACGTGAATGGCGTCCAGCGCCATTCACGATTCACTTACGCAAACTACGTAAAATTCAAATTTCGCGACGCGGGAACGACGGGTATACGTAACATGGGCTGCCCCTGCTAATAGCAGGGGCAGACTTGCGCGAAAACCGCCGTACGTAAACGACGTAAATTGCGTACGCAGGGCTCGCGCAACGTTGTGAATCGGTGTTAGTATGCAATTTGCATTCTATACACTGAGCACAACGGGAACGCCACCTAGCGGCCACCGCAAGAATGCAGCCTAAGATATGCGTGGCATAAGAGCCTTATGCCGCGCAGATCTTAGGCTGCAGTTGGCGTAACGAGGTTCCTGAATCAGGAGCACTCGTTACGCCGGGGCAAGTAAGCAATTGCGCTGTGTATCCTATGGTTACACAGGCGCAATTGCTTCTTGAATCTACCCCATTGTATATTGGCGCCCAGCATGGCCAAAGACGAGTAGCAAATAATTATGTGAAAAAAATGCAGCGCTTTTTTATTTCTTTTATTATTTATATATTCACATCTGTATGAAATTGGTCACTAAATGTGGGTATTAACACAACAAAGTAAATGTGTGAACACTATGATAGATAGATAGATATATATATATATCTATCAATCAATCAATCAATCATCAATCAATAGTGAACCGGTTTGTGGACATACACATCGATGGAAAATTAAAGAGGAGTTGCTAGAAGAACCACCACCGACTGAAAAAAGGCTTACCTGAGATCACAGACTTAAAGGGGCATAGGCCCCTTTCACACGATCGGACCGTTCAGGTCCGCCTGTTCGTTTTGACGGTGGACCTGAACGGCCACTCCTATGTAGCGTCGGATGTCAGCGGAGACATGTCCGCTGAGATCCGATCCGCCAAAAATCGCCATATAGGGTGAGATCTGATAAAAACGGACACGCTGTCCGTTTTCATCAGATCTCCCCATAGGAGACAGCGGCGCTGCACAAGCCCCTCCCCGCTCAGTGAACAGAGAGGGACTTGTCATCCGCCGGCTTAGCGGAAAGATCTCCCGCTGAGCAGGCGGACTCCGTAGTGACGAAGTCCGCCTGTGTGGAAAGAGGCCATATACCTCTTAAGTCATAAAGGCTCATGGTAATAATCATCAAGTGGAATAAAGATGATCCCTGGTCCTGATGTTTTAAGATCGATAATCCGAGTCTCCACGGATCCGGTCATCGGCAGGATCCCAACATGTGTATGGTGGGGTTCTCATAAAAGGAGGATCAACGAATATCCGTGTAGTCATATAATATGACCATAAATCAAAGAAAAATACTGCATAGTGTGATATCGTTTTGAGGAGTTTAATGAAATAAAAAGGAGAATAAACGGGAACACTTACATTTCAGTAGTGTGTGTATGTGTGTGTGTATATATGTGTGTGTGTGTGTGTAATATATATATATATATATATATATAAATATGCTCATCTGGACGCTAGGAATGGTGCAATTTTGTTGGGATGATTCAGCGGACGCGTTTCGTCTGACGTCACCCCACAGATGACGTCTAATCAGACAAAACGGGTTGGGTGAATTATACTAACAACATTGTGCCATTTCTAGTGTCCAGATGAGTTTGTTTTTTTATATATATATATATATATATATATATATATATATATATATATATATATATATATATATATATATATATATATATATATATATATATATTGTATCGGTATGATATCCCCGTCAAGCATTCCCTCCTCTCCATACAAGAACATCACAGGATCATCCACACATGAGTCAAGACTGAATGCTGGAACCAAGACTGATTTATTGGCAGCTTGCTGCTGGTTATAAATACAGTTTTACAAGCTAAATCCTTAATCAAGGAACAATGGGAGCTCCACCCCCTTTTCACACACTCTGGAGTTTCTCATACAGAATATAGCCAGACAATTCGGAGCCGACCTGAGACACATTTTCTTTAAATAATGACATCAGGGAAGTTAATTACAAGGTGTATAGAACACATTATCTGGGCAGCCTGGCACCGCATAATGAAGCAATCAGAATACATAACATGAGTCACCTCTAATCACAGTAAACAGGATTAACATCCCTTTGAAATAAGGAGCTAGCTGCAGACGGGTCATTAACATGTCAATAGCTTGTAACACATGAATCCATTTTACCTCTAACCCACAATTTAACCAAGCAGGGAGAATTACACTGACATATCCTTCATATATATATATATATATTTATTTATAGATTACTGAAATGTGAGTGTTCCCATTTATTCTCTTTTTTTTTTTTTTTTTTTTTTTTATTAAACTCCTCCAAACGATATCACACTATGCAGTATTTTTCTTTGATTTATGGTCGTAGCGTATGAATACGCGGATATTCGTTGATCCTCCTTTTATGAGAACCCCACCATCGCCTTGAGGCGATTAAGTTCGCATTTGTTTCGCAATACAAGTTTCTCTCTCACTCATACACATACTGAGATCCTGCTGATGACCGAATCCATGGAGACTCGGATTATCGATCTTAAAACATCTAGACCAGGGGTCATCTTTATTCCACTTGGTGATTATTACCACAAACCTTTTTGACTTCAGAGGTATATGCCCCTATATAATAAGTCTGTGATCACAGGTATAGTAAGTATTGAACACGTCATCGTTTTTTTGGTAAATCTATTTCTAAAGGTGCTATTGACTTGACATTATCACCACATGTCGGCGGGGGCAGCCATCACAAATTTTGGGGCCCCTTGCAAAGCTTGAGGCAGGGCCCCCCTTGGTGCAGAAAACCGGGGGGGGGGGGTGCTGACAAAGTGTAATCTCTTCTTCTTTCCTGATGCAAGATAATAAGCGGGGGGGCCCCTTACAGGTGTAATGCAAAATAAAAAAAGGGAGGGGGCGGGGCCTGTAAGGGGCCCTAGGGACCATGGAGCCCCTCACAGGTGTAATGCCTGTAACCCCCTGATGGTGGCCCTGCATGTCAGTAACAACCCATGCAATTCGTACATACAAAGACACCAATAACAATTAAGTTGTGTGTAATAAAATAGAGTGATATATTCAACACATGAAAAGGGAGGTGCAAAAAGGAATGGAAAGCCAAGACCCCGGCTGAAATCTGAGTAGTTACAAAGCAATCGTGCCCCTTGTCAGTGCAAATTAATATCAGCTGGTTCAGTCTCACCTGATGGCCTATAAAAAGGTGTCTCATTACCAAGGTGTCACATAACTAACATCTCATGATGGGTAAAAGCAAAGGGCTCTCAAGACCTTCACAACCTTATTTTTGCAAAACATACTGATGGCATTGGTAGACATGAACTCTTTACATTGATGGTCAGTGAGAGGAACGACCAGTACTTTAGTGATGAGAGAGAAGAATGCCTTACAGCTAAAAAAAATAATTGGTGTCAGTCAGGCCTGCGGCGGTGGTTAACGATGGGATGTGGGGTTCCAGCACCTTCTAACTCTGGACCCCCTTACATTACATAGCACCGCACCTCTGGACCCCTTTACATTACACAGCACCCTGCATATCTGGACCCCTTTACATTACATAGCACCCTGCATATCTGGACCCCTTTACATTACATAGCACCCTGCACCTGTGGGTCCCTTTACATTACACAGCACCCTGCACCCCTTTACATTACACAGCACCCTGCACCTCTGGACCCCTTTACATTACACAGCACCCTGCACCCCTTTACATTACACAGCACCCTGCACCTCTGGACCCCTTTACATTACACAGCACCCTGCACCTCTGGACCCCTTTACATTACATAGCACCACACCTCTGGACCGCTTTACATTACAAACCCCCCCACAGTTTGTTACACAGACACCCCCTGCATGTTGCACAGACCTCCCTACATTACAGCCCCCCTCTACAATACAGCCCATACAGACCCCCCTGCATTACAGAGACGTGACCTGCGGGCTGCCGCGGCCCACCGGGCATATGCCCTATGGCCAGTCCGGGCCTGGTGTCTGTGGTTACTTATCTGAGAGATGAGAAGATCATTTTTTGCTGGGCCCTATCTATTGGTTCTGCCAAGTGACGTCAACTTCAGAACCATGCAGGTACGACTGAGCAGAAGAGCAACCTGCCATGGATCAAGGAAGCCCTAGCAATCTCTGATGGAACATTGGGTTCCATGTGACCATGACGGAAGAGGCTGTCTCAATTTAAGGCCATCTTAACCAATCTGGGACTGGTGGAGGTAAATCATAGTTTTGAGAGAGAACATCTACAACAGTCCATTCTATTCCTTGGAAAGCCTGGTTTCTGAACCTTTATAACCCTGGGTGTAGTCAGGATGCTTCATACAGGTTACGGGAAGACGTTGGGTGTGTCTTGAAGCCGCCCCAATTTTAATAAATTATAAGGTGTGGTGATGGGTCATCCGGTGTCAATTTTTATAATTTTTTTTTTTTTTTTTTTTTTTTTTATTTATCACTTTTTAAATAGGACCTTTCATTTACTCTGATATTTTGGACTACAAAAACCTCCGTGAAATTGTGGTGAATAATCGCATCACCTGGTTAATACACTACAGCGCGCTGCTCAGTGCGGTCGGCGAGGCGAATGTCGCTTTGGCCAGATCAGTCAATATAACTGGTAAGAAAATGTGGTGTGTGTGTGTATGTATGTATATGTGTGTGTATGTATGTGTGTGTGTGTGTGTGTGTGTGTGTGTATATATATATATATATATATATATATATATATATATATATATATATATATATATATATATATATATCTCTCTTTCTATATCTTTTTGCCAATTTCCAACTCTGATATCAATGTAGTAAATTTGATGCAGTTGCCAACAATAATCACCATGTTGAATTTGAGCACTCAAAAAAAAATTCCACAAAGGACCATTTTATTAAAGGGGTTGTAAAGGAATTTTTTTTTTGTTCCCCTAGATAGCTTCCTTTTACCTTAGTGCAGTCCTCCTTCACTTACCTCATCCTTCCATTTTACTTTTAAATGTCCTTATTTCTTCTGAGAAATCCTCACTTCCTGTTCTTCTGTCTGTAACTCCACACAGTAATGCGAGGCTTTCTCCCTGGTGTGGAGACAGCCTCTTGAGGGGGCGAGCAGGCAAGTCAGGACTCTACTTTGCAGATAGAGAAAGGAGCTGTGTGTTTGTGGGCGTCCTGCTCTCCCCCTCCCCCCTCAAGAGGCTGTCGGGACACCCACTAACACACAGCTCCTTTCTCTATCTGTAAAGTAGAGTCCTGACTTGCCTCCTCGCCCCTTCCCCCCTCAAGAGGCTTTCTCCACACCAGGGAGAAAGCCTTGCATTACGGTGTGGAGTTACAGACAGAAGAACAGGAAGTGAGGATTTCTGAGAAGAAATAAGGACATTTAAAAGCAAAATGGAAGGATGAGGTCAGTGAAGGAGGACTGCACTAAGGTAAAGGAAGCTATTTAGGGGGGAAAATGTTTTCCTTTACAACCCCTTTAAAGCGGAGGTCCACCCTAAAAAAAAAATAATAAAAAAAAGGCTACAAAATATTAGAAAAATAAAATGTATACTTGCCAGAAATGGCTGTTGCTAGGCAGATCTGCCACTTCCTCGTCCGCGGTCTTCTCTCTTCTCCTCCTCGTGCTGCCTCCTGGGAAATGGGGAGCGGTGTCTTCTGGGACCGTGTGTGTCCCAGTAGACAACCGCCCATTCGCAAAACGCTACGCGACTCGCGCATGCGCAGTAGGAAACTGGCAGTGAAGTCACAAGGCTTCACTGCCTGTTTCCCTTAGCGAGGATGGTGGCGCCAGGACCTGGTCCGAGGGACGGATCGGCCTCGGAAGCCGACATTTCGGGCAACCTGGACAGGTAAGTGTGCTTATTAAAAGTTAGCAGCTACAGTGTTTGTAGTTTTGACTTAAAAAAAATTATTATTTTTTTTTTTTTTTTTCGCCGGACCTCCACTTTTAAAGTTGTGCATCAGACTCCTGGATTCTTCTGCACAGCAACACACAGTCTGGGGGAGAGAGGGGCAGCACTTGGAGCCAATCAGGTGCTGCCACATGCACATATGCCAACAGAAGGAGTGAGCAGAGTTATTGACCAATCCATTGAGTTGCCGCTCCTTCGCTCATTGGGTAACACTACTGCATTTCTTAACTCCAAGACTGCATTCGCACGTGAACGTTTCAAAGTCGTGCGTGATTTTTGGCGCGTTTTTTCCGCGATTTTGTTCAGGTCACCAATGTAGAAGGCAGAAAACACTTGTAATCTGCCCCAAAGAAGCTCCTTTTTGATTTTTTTTATGAGCTTGGGCTGTTTTTCACGTGTATTTGCTTCAGGTGACAAAACGCTCGGATGTAAAAAAAGGTGCCATTGAAATTAATGGGATTTTGCTTGTTTGGTGTGGGTTTTTTTTTTTTTTGGGCGTTTTTACAAGCCTTTTTATGAGCTGAAAACGCTCAGTTGTGAATGCAGCCTCCATATTTACAATAGCGTCACCCTCCTTGGCTGTGCTGTGTGCAGGGCCACTGATAGAAATCACAGGGCCCGTACAGCTTACCTGATGGTCCCTCCTTCAGCCCCCTGGCCACGCCCCTGGTCTTTTCCCAGACCCCGCCTTAAAACAAAGTGAATGTAATGGTGGCGATCAGCAACTTGATGGTGGGACATGCCAATGTCATAATGTGCTGCAGACAGTGCCATCAATGCCAATTCCATAACACACATGCAGAGACGGTGCTACCCATGTTGCCAATGCCGGAAACGCATTTGTGTTGCCTAAAGAGACAGTGCCACCCATGCTGCCAATGCCATTGCTTGTTGGTGAATTTTTTTTTTTTTTTTTTTTTATTATTCTGCATTCTTTTATCCTAGATTGCCAGGGCCCCCCTGCTGGCTGGGCCTGGTACAACATGGCCAGTTGTACTGGCTTATCAGCGGCCATGGCTGTGTGGCAGGGGTGTGTGTATCACAAAACTGACCACACGGAATTACAAATCCCCTGACATATATGTGTATTTCAGCCTCACACTTTGCTGCCTCCTTGGATTTCAGATCTAATTGTACTTTTGTTTCCAGGTTTACATAATATTCTGGATATTGCGGCTGAACACGGGTTACGGCTGTTTGTCCCCAGCACAATTGGAGCGTTCGGTCCAACCTCGCCCAGAAACCCGACTCCGGATTTGTGCATACAGAGGCCGAGGACAATCTATGGGGTGTCTAAAGTCCATGCAGAGCTAATGGGAGAGGTACGAATCACCGAGAGCCAAACATTGTATTACTTACCAGATTCATAGAAACACTAAGGGGCATGGGTGTGGGGGGTTTGTGTCAAAAACATTGATCAGATGAGAGATACAAAGTACGTTGTCGGTTACAGTGCCTTGCAAAAGTATTCACCCCCCTTTCGTGTTTTGTTGCCTCACAACCTGGAATTAACATGGATTGTTTGAGGATTTGTATCATTTTAATTTACAGAACATGACCACAACTTTGAAGATGTGTGTTTTTTTTTTATTTATTTTTTTATTATTATTATTGTGAAGCAAACCACAAATAGGACAAAATAACAGAAGTCACTGTGCATAACTATTCACCCCCCCTAAAGTCAATACTTTGTAGAGCCACTTTTCTTTATCGTTACATCACGGGACACAGAGCGGCATTCATTACTATATGGGTTATATGGAGTACCTTCAGGTGATAGACACTGGCAATCTCAAACAGGAAATGCCCCTCCCTATATAACCCCCTCCCATAGGAGGAGTACCTCAGTTTTTACGCCAGTGTCTTAGGTGTTAGTCATGGTTTAGCTTGCCTCCGCATCCTTGGGATTAGGTGAGCTAACCGGTTCTGTCCAAAAAAGCCTCAGCGCTAAAGTGGTCAGTAACCGGACCCCAAACCCTTGGGGTATAGCCCATAATGCTTTTCTTTTTAGAGAGCTGGACCCTGGGCCCAGAACTTAGAAAACCTTTGGGTACCTAATGTTTTCTGTTGCCAGGGTGCTATATGGGCCCAGGACAGTGGATCCTTCATAGGAACCCAGGGCCTGAAGGTCTAGACATCCCCACCGAGATGGGGGAAGATTGGGCCTCTTGCTTGGCAAAGTCCTGCGGCATGGAGCAGGTAAGTGAGGGGAAAACTTGCGGAACTTGGTTCTTAGCAGGTTTTTTCTGGGGGGTCACAGGGGACATGCCTAAAGTTATGCACTGCATCTGGCAAACTAGTCACATATCATAAAGATAGGATGGCTCTATATGTATTATTCCCCATAAGATGTGACCTCCCTTGTAGTGTTGGAAAAGCATTGAGTGGGGCCTGTGTGATATAAAAATATATGTGTGTGTCAGAGAGCTGTGCTTACCTGCAAGCCTCCAGGCGATGCTCCATTCAGTCTTCCTCCTCAGAGCCTGCAAAGCAGGCAAAACGCTGACTTCCTCGTGGTTCCAGGCTGCAGTTTGCTGGAGCAGAGAGGTTCCTTCCTCCCATCCCCCCCCCCCCCCCCCCTGTTGGGAGGGGCATTTCCTGTTTGAGATTGCTGGGGGGGAAGGGCGGGTCAGTGGCTTAAGGAAGGGGCGGCCCTTCCTTGTGTGTTCCATACAGCTCATTCAATACTTTGGAACTGGGGAGGAAAGACCAGAGCGGTAGCACGGGGCGCCGAGGACACACAGTGGCCAGAAAGAATATTGCAGTCTTCAGAAGACTGTTTTCAAGCCTAGGAATAGGCTGTTTCTTTTCCATCTCATAGTTTTTCTTGCAATACTACTCAGGGGGACAGAATGTTTTTTTCTTTCCTAGATTGAAAAAAAGAAAGTTTTTTTTTTTTTTTTTTTTTTCGAAAAGAAAATAAGTGTCATCTAGGGGAGAGGAAGCATTTTTTATCCCCCAAACAGGTGTTTGGGCATTTAACTATTTATAGTCCCAGGTACCAACAAGCTAGCAGGTGTACCTCGGTATTGTACCATGGCATCCGGGTCAGAGGGTACAAGAGGTGGGGATTCCCCCAGAGAGTCTGAGGTCTCGGACAAAGCTATGCCGCTGCTTTCCCCACAGGGAGCCTTGGGGCCATCGGGATCTGGGGCTGGAGCTGACGCGGGTCAGTCCAACCCTAAGATGGTCACGGAGGAGGTATTACTCACCTCTTTAAAAGAGATGCAGAAAAGCATGGGAAAAATGATAGCCGCAGCTATGCGGGGCAGTAAGCGGAATAGATCTCCGTCGCCCGAGCGCGGACCCTCAGAAGAGGAGGTCCTTTCCTCATTGGACGACCTCTTGGACAAGGACCAAGTAGGTTCAGGGATCGAAGATCCGGATACAGAGGAGTCTGGGGCAGTCTCCCTGAGGGAGAGCTGGTGGATTCAAGGATTGTCGGACTTGGTCCATAAGGCATTCAACTTGCCAGTACCAGATCTCCAGGTATCGACGGTTTCAGCTTTGGGCTCACTGAGGGCGCCTCAAAGCAATGCTGTGTTTCCGATCCATCCTCTATTAGAGGGAGTTTTGTTCCAAGATTGGAACAAGCCAGATAAGATCTTCTTACCACCTAAAAGATTCTCTGTCCTATATCCTATGGAAGATAAATTTTCCAAAAAATGGGCTACTCCTGCAGTGGACGCAGCCATCTCATGTGTTAACAAATCGTTAACATGCCCTGTAGAAAACATACAGGTGTTCAAGGATCCAGTTGATAAGCGCTTGGAAGCACTACTTAAGAACTCCTTCACTACTACTGCAGGGGCAGTAGTACAGCCAGCTGTGGCTGCGATTGGGGTCGCTCAAGCATTATCGGATCAATTTAAGCAGATGCTTAAACTTATTCCTGCCCAGCAGGCAGAAGAATTTTCGGATGTCCCTAAGGCCATATGTTTTACGGTAGACGCAATCAAGGATTCTATCCAGCAAGCGTCACGTTTATCGTTATCCCTTATCCATATGAGAAGACTCTTATGGTTAAAGAGCTGGGAGGCTGAGCCCCCATGCAAGAAGCTCCTGGTAGGGTTCCCCTTCCATGGAGGACGACTCTTCGGAGAAGACCTAGATAAATACATTCAGACCATTTCAAACGGCAAGAGTACTCTCTTGCCAACTAAGAAGAAAGATCAGGGGCCTGCGTTTAAACGACAGTATTCCCCTGGGCAGGGGCCCTCTAATGCCAAGCAGTATCGACGGCCTCCTGCAAAAGCAAACTTCGGCTTCAACAGCAAGTCACAAGGACAGGCTGCTAGAGGCAGAAAGCAGTGGTTTCGCAAACCAGCAAAACCAGCCCCCAAGCCAACCTTATGAAGGGGCGCCCCCACCCACGAAGGTGGGGGGAAGGCTGCGACTCTTTTCAGAGATTTGGGAAGCCAGCATTCCCGACGAGTGGGTACGGTCTTCCGTGGCCACAGGGGGGCTGGGTTTCTACTCCAACCTATTCATCATCCCAAAGTCCAATGGAGATGTCAGGCCAATTTTGGACCTAAAGATGGTAAATGCATACCTAAAGGTCCGCTCATTTCGGATGGAATCCGTGCGGTCAGCACCTGCCACACTCCAAAAGGACGACTTCATGGCGTCCATAGACATAAAGGATGCCTACCTTCATGTTCCAATTTATCAGCCACATCAAAGATACCTACGCTTTATGGTGGCTTCGCGTCATTTCCAATTCGTGGCGCTTCCCTTCGGGTTGGCTACGGCCCCCCGGGTGTTCACGAAGGTCCTAGCTCCAATCCTAGCCAAGCTAAGGATCCAAGGGGTCACGATCCTAGCATACCTGGACGACCTCCTAGTCATAGACCACTCGTCTCCCGGCTTGGAGCGAGCAGTGGCCCTCACGGTCCAATACCTCGAGAGGTTCGGCTGGGTCCTAAATCGAGAAAAGTCAGCTTTCCTGCCCACAAGGCAGTTGGAATATCTCGGCATGAGATTAGACACAGAACAACAAAGAGTGTTCCTACCTCTGAGGAAGGTCAAAGCCATCAAGGAATTAATCCTACTGGTTCTAAGCAAGAAAGAACCAACTATTCGCCTATGTATGAGGTTACTAGGCAAGATGGTGGCCACATTCGAGGCGGTACCATACGCCCAGAGCCACACTCGCATCCTACAGGCAGCCATCCTGTCAGCATGGAGCAGAAGGCCACAGGCCTTGGATATCCCGTTGCCGCTCTCATCAAGAGTCCGACAAAGTCTGTGTTGGTGGTTAGACCCCCAGAATCTACTGAAGGGGAAGTCTTTCAGCCCAGTGGCTTGGAAGATAGTGACCACAGACGCCAGCCTGACGGGCTGGGGAGCAATTTTGGATGGTTGCACTCGCCAAGGTACTTGGGAAAAGCCAGAGATGCCCATCAACATCTTGGAGCTCAGAGCTGCTCGACTAGCCCTCAGGGCTTGGACGTCAAAATTGCAGGGGTTCCCGGTGAGAATTCAATCGGACAATGCCACGGCCGTGGCATACATAAATCACCAAGGGGGAACCAGGAGTCAAGCCGCTCAGAGAGAGGTGAGCTTGATTCTCCTATGGGCAGAGGCTCATGTGCCCTGCATATCGGCAATATTCATTCCAGGAGTGGACAACTTTCAGGCGGACTTCTTAAGCCGCCAGACTCTATGGCCGGGGGAATGGTCTCTGCATCCACAAGTCTTTCAAGCACTCTGCCAAAATGGGGAGTGCCGGACGTGGATATCATGGCATCGAGACTCAACAAAAAGCTAGACAGGTTCATGTCCCGCTCAAGGGATCCGATGGCCTGCGGAACCGATGCGCTGGTTTGCCCTTGGCATCAGTTCAAACTTCTTTATGCGTTTCCCCCGCTCCAGTTACTACCCCGCCTGCTGCGCAGGATCCGGGTGGAGCACATACCAGTTATCCTGGTAGCTCCAGCATGGCCCAGAAGGGCATGGTACTCACTAATCCTAAGGATGGTAGTGAGAGACCCTTGGACTCTGCCTCTAAGGCCAGACCTGCTATCGCAAGGTCCGATCCTCCACCCTGCCTTACGGCATCTAAATTTGACGGCCTGGAAGCTGAATCCTTGATTCTCAAGGGTAGAGGTCTGTCTCAGAAAGTAATCTCTACCCTAATCAGAGCCAGGAAACCGGTCTCTAGGGTGATTTATCACAGGGTCTGGAAGGCCTATGTAGGCTGGTGTGAGTCCAAGCTATGGCTTCCTCGCAAGTTCACCATCGATAGAGTTTTAAGTTTTCTCTAGCTAGGAGTGGATAAAGGATTGGCATTAAGCACAATCAAAGGACAGATTTCTGCCCTGTCAGTGTGGTTTCAGCGGCCGCTGGCCACCCACTCGCTGGTTAAGACCTTCCTTCAGGGGGTCTTGCGTATTAAACCTCCAGTTAAATCCCCGCTTTGTCCGTGGGATTTAAATCTTGTTCTGTCAAGTTTACAGAAACAACCGTTTGAGCCGTTGGCTGAAATTCCTTTGGTTTTACTGACAAGGAAGTTAGTATTTTTGGTTGCCATAGTTTCCGCAAGAAGAGTTTCGGAACTGGCGGCCTTATCCTGTAAGGAACCATATCTTATTTTTCATAAGGACAGGGTCGTTCTCCGCCCTCATCCTTCCTTCCTACCGAAGGTTATATCCAGTTTTCATTTGAACCAGGATTTGGTATTACCATCCTTCTTCCCTAAACCTACTTCCAGAAAGGAAGGGTTGCTGCATACCTTGGATATTGTCAGGGCCATGAAGGCCTATCTTAAAGCTACAAAGAAGATCCGGAAAACAGATGTGCTGTTCATTCTACCGGATGGGCCCAAGAAGGGGCAGGCAGCTGCAAAATCCACCATTTCTAGGTGGATTAAGCAATTAATCACTCAGGCCTACGTCTTGAAAGGGTTGCCTCCTCCAGTATCATTAAAGGCTCATTCTACTAGGGCCATGGGCGCCTCCTGGGCAGCACACCACCAGATCTCTATGGCTCAAGTTTGCAAGGCGGCAACCTGGTCTTCTGTCCACACATTTACAAAATTCTACAAGTTGGACGTAAGAAGGAATACTGATACTGCCTTCGGGCAGGCAGTGCTGCAGGCTGCAGTTTGAGACCCTCGGATTCCGGGGGCTCCTCTTTTTTTGAGTTACATTTAAAATTTAAGATTATTTTTCTCAACTAAGTTGGATTTATTATGATTTGAGTATACCTCTAAATTAAATCCTTTTGTCTTGGAGATGTTCTCCCTCCCCTCATTGTAAGCATTGCTTTGGGACATCCCATATAGTAATGAATGCCGCTCTGTGTCCCGTGATGTAACGATAAAGAAAAAGATTTTTAATACAGCTTACCTGTAAAATCTTTTTCTTGGAGTACATCACGGGACACAGAGCTCCCACCCCTCTTTTTGAGGACCATTTTGGGAGGCATACTGCTTGCTACAAAACTGAGGTATTCCTCCTATGGGAGGGGGTTATATAGGGAGGGGCATTTCCTGTTTGAGATTGCCAGTGTCTATCACCTGAAGGTACTCCATATAACCCATATAGTAATGAATGCCGCTCTGTGTCCCGTGATGTACTCCAAGAAAAAGATTTTACAGGTAAGCTGTATTAAAAATCTCTTTTTTGCGGCTATCGCAGCTCCAAGTCGTGGAAAAAATAAATGTTCCTGGACTGCCGCACTCTGAAAGGCGATTTATTGAAACAAAATGAACAAAGGATAAAATCCAAAGCTGTATAACATCCAAAAATTCATGCAACACTGCAATCAATGGTAGAAAGTGGACATAGGGGACAAAAAGGCTAACATGTTTCACATCATGGATATATTCTTGGTCATAGCTCCAAGTCGCTTTGGATAAGTCTCTATGAGCTTGCCACATCTTACCACTGGGATTTTTGCCCATTCCTCCTTGCAAAACTGCCCCAGCTCCTTCAAGTTGGATGGTTTGCGCTTGTGAACAGCAATCTTTAATTCTGACCACAGATTTTCTATTGGGTTGAGGTCTGGGCTTTGACTAGGTCATTCCAACACATTTACATGTCTCCCCTTAATCCACTCAAGTGTTGCTTTAGCAGTGTGTTTGGGGGTCATTGTCCTGCTGGAAGGTGAACCTCCGTCCTAGCCTGAAATCCCACACAGAGGTACAGGTTTTTCTCAAGAATATCCCTGTATTTAGCACCATCCATCTTTCCCTCCAACTCTGACCAGTTTCCCAGTCCTGACTGCTAAAAAACATCCCCACAGCATGATGCTGCCACCACCATGTTTCACAGTGGGGATGGTGTTCTTTGGGTGATGTGATATGTTGGGTTTGCACCAGACATAGCGTTTTCTTTGATGGCCAAAAAGTTCAATTTTAGTCTCATCAGACCAGAGCACCTTCCTCCATACATTTTGGGACTTTCCCACTTGCCTTTTCACAAACGCAAAACGCGCCATTTTGTTTTTTGCTGAAAGTAATGTCTTTCTTCTGGCCACTCTGCAATAAAGCCCAACTCTATGGAGCGTACGGCTTATTGTCATCCTATGTACAGATACTCCAGTCTCTGCTGTGGAACTCTGCAGCTCCTCCAGGGTTACCTTAGGTCTCTTTTGCTGCCTCTCTGATTAATGCCCTTCTTGCCCGGGCCATGAGTTTTGGTGTGCGGCCGTCTCTTGGCAGGTTTGCTGTTGTGCCATGTTCTTTCCATTTGGTTATGATAGATTTGATGGTGCTCCTAGGGATCATCAAAGATTTGGATATTTTTTTTATAACCTAACCCTGACTTGTACTTCTCAACAACATTGCCCCTTACTTGTTTGGAGAGATCCTTGGTCTTCATGGCAGTGTTTGGTTAGTGGTGCCTCTTGCTTAGGTGTTGCAGCCTCTGGGGCCTTTCAAAAAGGTGTGTCTATGTAATGACAGATCATGTGACACTTCTAGTTAGATTCAGTAAGAGCTAGGCCGGCCTATCGGTAGATACGCCGACCTAACTCGGAATCTGTCCTAAGTTTAAGTGTATTCTCAAACAGAGATACACTTAAACATATCTAAGATACGACGGTTTGCGCCGTCGTATCTTAGGGTGCAATATTTAGGCTGGCCGCTAGTTGGCGCTTCCATTGAGTTCGGCGTAGAATATGTAAATCACTAGATACGCCTATTCCCGATCGTACGCCCGGCCGACGCAGTACAGATACGCCGTTTACGTAAGGCATTTTCAGGCGTATAGTTATTCCATCAAATAGCTGGACTAGTAATGTTAAGTATGGCCGTCGTTCCCGCGTCGAAATTTGAAAATTTTACGTTGTTTGCGTAAGTCGTCCGTGAATAGGGCTGGACGTAATTTACGTCCACGTTGAAACCAATACGTCCTTGCGGCGTACTTTGCCGCAATACACACTGGGATATGTACACGGACGGCGCATGCGCCATTCCTAAAAAAACGTCAATCACGTCAGGTCAACCCATATTGGCATAAAACACGCCCCCTCAGCCTAATTTGATTTAGGCGCGCTTACGTCGGCCACATTTACGCTACGCCGCCGTAACTTAGCAGGCAAGTACTTTGTGAATACAGTAATTGCCTTGCTAACTTGTGGCGTAGTGTAAATACGATACTCTACGCCGCCGCAAGGATGCGCCCGCATACCTGGATCCAGCTATTAGATTGCACACAGGGGGACATCATTTTATGTGACTTCTGAAGGTAATTGGTGGCACCAAAGCTTTTTATGGGCTTCATAACAAAGCGGATGAATACATACGCACATGCCAATTTGTTTTTTTTATTTATGAAAAAATATTTTTCTAATTTTTACTTCACCAACTTAGACTATTGTGTTCTGATCCATCACATTCAGATTAAAAAAAACATTGAACTAAAGACTGTAATGTAACAAAATAGGTAAAAAGCCAAGGGAGTGAATACCCTTGCAAGGCACTCTAAATCGCTTTAAATGCTTGGGGACGGTAGCAGTGGCGGCTGGTGCTCCAAATTTTTTTTTTTTTTTGGGGGGGGGGGGGGGGCAAACAAAAGAGAAAAAATAAAAATGAAAAAAACATTGAAGCCTCACTGTGCCCATCAAACGCAGCCACTGTGCCATGCCATCAATTGTCGCCACTGTCATGCCATTTATCGCCACTGTGCCCATCAATTGTCACCACTGTGGCAATGCCATCAAACGCAGCCACTGTGGCCATGCCATCAAACGCAGCCTCTGTGCGAGAGGGGGCGGCGCTCCTGCGCCCTCTATGGACGCACCGCCACTGGACGGTAGGAAGGCCTACCAATTGAATAGCACGGTAATGGCTGCACAGCACTGGTGTCAGGAGCCAGGCCTACTGACTCTCGATTGTCATTACTTGACCATGAAGGGGTTAGGTAATGGAAAAACGATTGCTGAATAAGTGTTGCAGAAATGGCATAGCACAGCATAACGTTTTTAATTTTTGCTCCAGTCCCATGGGGTTGGGGGGGGCTGAAATGCTTAATATTTAAAATCTAGCGTTCTAGAAGAGGAGTGTGTAAATTCCTGGCCGTGACAAAATGACGTCCTCAGAGCTGACTCACCGGTGTGCGGTTTGTAGCGTAGACGTCTCTCGCGGTGTGTTTGGTAATATTTGGCAGGAGCTGCCAACATTCTACTAGGTGAATGAACTATTTATATTTCCCAAGAGCCGTCGTTCTGCTGATCTGGCAGTCTGCTAATATTAGCATTCACCTGTTCATGGACAGGGACACCTAGCCAAAACAAACCGCCGAAAGCACACTCATTAAAAGGATCCTGAAATAAACTCGAGGAATGCAAATTTTGAAAACTTCGATTGCGCAGGTTTAATATCCAAGTTGTCATTTATCCTGTAAACCTGGGTACTTAATTCCCACTGGATGTCCTTTTTTGTTGTCCCAGGGAATGGCCCTGAAACTGTGCAAATGTTGGCCAGTGTGATCACATGCCCGGCCCCTGTGCTGAAGTGGACCTGTCTCCTCTATACCGTGGTGATAGCCATTATACAGTTGTCAAGTATGCAGCTAGAAAGCTAGCACCTTGGAGATTGAACATCTGCCTTTACTTGGTCTGCCTGACCTACAGAAGGCCTATTTCCATAGCGGGTATATTCTAGGTGCAGGATATTTAAAGTTCTTTCCTAGGCAGATATCAGGGGCGTAGATAAGGGGGGGGCCAAAGAACATCCATAATATCACAGCTAGCACTGAAAATGGGTGTAGTCAGAGCTCCTGATGCCTGACAGGCAGCGGTAGTTCAGAGAGAGAGGTTCTCTTGATCTCCTTCTTGGCTCTGGTTACATGACGCAGCCCTGAAGGAGGACTTCCCTTACTGAGTTCACTCTGAACTGCCTGCCCTGGTGAGTGGGTTTCATGAAGGAGTAAAGCTCTACTGGGGTAGGAGCTCTGCTGTACTGGAGAAGATCTCCACTGCAGGAAGCTGTACTGGGTTTGGAGATCTGTACTGGTGGAGACTTGGACTTTGGGTGGTAGTTCTGTAGTGGGGAGTGCTCTACTGAGGTGGGAGATGTGCCCTGGGATGGAGCTGTATTGGGAGAGACCTCCACTGCAGGGAGTTGTACTGGAGTTAGAGCTGTGCTGGTGGTGAGCTGTACTGGGGTGGTGAGCTGTACTGGAGCATTAGATCATGTACCGGGATGGGAGATCTGTACCGGAAAGATATACCAGGGTGGGACATCTGTACTGATGGACAGATGTACCGGGTTGAGAGTGTGATCTGTACCGGGGTGAGACATCTGTACTGGTGGCGAGATGTACCGGGGTGGGAGACCTGTACTGGTGCCGAGATGTACCGGGGTGGGAGATCTGTACTGGTGCCGAGATGTACCGGGGTGGGAGATCTGTACTGGTGCCGAGATGTACCGGGGTGGGAGATCTGTACTGGTGCCGAGATGTACCGGGGTGGGAGATCTGTACTGGTGCCGAGATGTACCGGGGTGGGAGATCTGTACTGGTGCCGAGATGTACCGGGGTGGGAGATCTGTACTGGTGCCGAGATGTACCGGGGTGGGAGATCTGTACCGGGGTGAGAGATCTGTACTGGTGGAGAGATGTACCGGGGTGGGAGATCTGTACTGGTGGAGAGATGTACCGGGGTGGGAGATCTGTACTGGTGGAGAGATGTACCGGGGTGGGAGATCTGTACTGGTGGAGAGATGTACCGGGGTGGGAGATCTGTACTGGTGGAGAGATGTACCGGGGTGGGAGATCTGTACTGGTGGAGAGATGTACCGGGGTGGGAGATCTGTACTGGTGGAGAGATGTACCGGGGTGAGAGATCTGTACTGGTGGAGAGATGTACCGGGGTGGGAGATCTGTACTGGTGGAGAGATGTACCGGGGTGGGAGATCTGTACTGGTGGAGAGATGTACCGGGGTGGGAGATCTGTACTGGTGGAGAGATGTACCGTGGTGGGAGATCTGTACTGGGGTGGGAGATCTGTACCGGTGGAGATCTGTACCGGGGTGGGAGATCTGTACCGGGGTGGGAGATCTGTACTGGTGGAGAGATGTACCCAGGATCTTAAGATGTGCTGTATCCAAATGTGTTGACATGGAGTTTGCTGATGGGAGGAGAGAGAGCAAAGGGATGACCTCTGCCGTCTGCTGCTGCTCTTTCATGGTCCAGTCTGGGGGTGGAGAGAAGACACCACTGTATTCCTTAACTGTAAGTGGTGTCCTCCTCCTGGTAGTGATGTGTGGCAGAGCTGTGTAACTTTCAGGACTGCACGCACATTAATGCAAATCCTTTGGGGATTAAAATGTCTCCAGTATATGATTTTTCACCTGTTTGCTTGGAGTTTTATTTGAAATCTTCTTGCTTTTATTTCCTCAGTATTATAACTACCGGTATGGACTGGACTTCCGATGCCTCCGATACCCAGGGATCATTTCTGCAGATTCCCAGCCAGGAGGAGGAACAACAGGTATGGGTTTTTCTTTACCGCTTGGTATGGTAGAAGACCCCTCTACATTGTAAAGAATGTCATCCTAATTTTTAGTATTGCTTTAAATGGAAATAGAACACGCCTCTCTTGAAATGAACTTATCTCGGCATGTTTCTACCTCCAGATTACGCCGTCCAGATCTTCCATGATGCCATTAAAACCGGAAGGTTTGTCTGCAACTTGAAACCAAATACTCGCTTGCCCATGATGTACATCGACGACTGTCTGAGGGCCACGGTGGAGGTGCTCCAGGCCCCCTCAGAGTCCCTCACCATGAGGACGTACAACATCAATGCAATGAGCTTCAGCCCCGAGGAGCTGACACAAGAGGTGCAGAAACATCTACCCGAGCTGGAAGTTGTGTACAGTGTGGACGCGGTACGACAAGCCATCGGTAAGTATTTCATCAAACTGAACTATAACACTGAATCTCCTTTTATTAAAATTCCAAAAGACCGTCTTTAGTTCTCTTTACCTCCTGAAGCTTTCACTAAAATAACCCCCAGTGATCCCTCAGACTTTGCCAGAAAGTAGGCATGATCCATAAAGTGGGTGGTGCTTCGTGGTTTATAAATGTTAGCGTTTACCCTTTTACTTTGCTAATGTTTAGGCAAAATAGGACCTGAGGGTTCACTGAAGGGGTTGGGGGAGTAAAATGAGCCCCATTACTGCTGTTATTAGCAGCAATATTTGATGTCAGTGCCAGCAGTGATAATCCCCAGCATGTGAGGGTAAGCAATAACCCCCATCAAGAACCAACAATGACAATCCCCCAGCAATAGGTTCAAGAAAATGTCAGGGCAAGGGAAAAAAAACGGCAATAACCTCTAAGTGGCATGGCCAGCAGTAAACTCCAGCAAGTGTCAGGGCCATAAATGACAAAGCTAGTAATTGGCAGGACAACCAATAACCCCCAGCAAATGCAAAGCCAACATTGACAGCCCCAGCAATAAGCAAATTTCATGCCAACCATTAAACCCTGAAAAAAGTGGCATGGCCAACAAATGTCAGGGCCAGACATGACAACCCATAGTATTTTGGCAAAGCAAGCAATAATCCCCAGCAAGTGCAGAACGAACTTTGTCAACCCCCAGCAATAAACCCAAGAAAATGTTATGCCCAGTACTAACCCTCAGTGTTGGAGCAAGCAAAAAACCCTAGTAAGTGCCATGGCCAGAAAGTGTGAGGACCAACAATGACAAGCCATATAAAGCGGCAAAGCAAGCAATAACCCAGAGCAAGTACAGAGCCAACAATGGCAACCCCCATCAATAAGCCCAAGCTAATTGTATTCCAAGCAATAAACCCTAGTAAGTATCATGACTAGGAAGTGTCAGTGCCAATAATGACAACCCATATTAAGTGGCAAATTAAGAAATAACCCCCAGCAAGTGCAGAGCTAACTTCCAACAACCCCCAGCAAAAAGCCCAAGAAAATGTTATGCCAAGTGCCAACCCTTAGTGTCAGGGCAAGCAATAAACCCTAGTTAGTGGCATGGCCAGCAAGTGTCAGGACCAGCAATGACAACCCATAGAAAGCGCCAAAGCAAGCAAGGGTAGAGCTAACTTCAACAACCCCCAGCAATAAACTCAAGAAAATGTTTATTCCAAGCATCAACCCACAACAAGTATCAGGGCAAGCAATAAACCCTAGTAAGTGGCATGGCCAGCAATGACAACCTATATTAAGGGGCAAAGCAAGTAATAACCCCCAGCAAGGGCAGAGCTAACAATGACAACCCTCAGCAAATCGCACAAGCACATTTCATGCCACAGCAAGTGTTAAGGCTAGCAATAAACCCTAGTAAGTGTCATGACTAGCAAGTGTCAGGACCAGCAATGACAACCCATATTAAGTGGCAAATCGAGCAATAACCCCTAGCAATTGCAGCGCTAACATTTGACAGCCCTCATTTATGAGCACAAGCAAATTTCATGCCATGCAATAACCCCCAGCAAGCATCAAGGCAAGCAGTACACTTTAGAAAGTGGCATGGCAAGCAAGTGTCTGGGCCAGCAATAACCCCCAGCAAGTGCAGAGCTGACTTTCAACAACCCCCAGCAATAATCCCAAGAAAATGTTATGCCAAGTACTAACCCTCAAAGTGTCAGGGCGAGCAATAAACCCTAGTAAGTGGCATGGCCAGCAAGTGTCAGGACCAGCAATAACAACCCATAGAAAGCGGCAAAGCGAGCAATAACCTAGAACAAGTACAGAGCTAACGCTGGCATAAGCCCAAGCAAATTGTATTCCAAGCAATAACCCCCAGCAAGTATCAGGGCAAGCAATGCACCTTTAGTAAGTAGCATGGCCAGCAAGTGTCAGGACCAGCAATGACAACCCATATTAAGTGGCAAAGCAAGCAGTAACCCCCAGCAAGGGCAGAGCCAACAATGACAACCCTCAGAAAATGGCACAAGCAAATTTTCATGCCAAGCAATAAACCCCAGCAAGTGTGAAGGCAAGCAATAAACCCTAGAAAGTGGCATGGCAAGCAAGTGTCAGGGCCAGCAATGACTGACAACCCATAGTAAGTGTCAGGACAAGTGGTAGTACAGTCTAGAAGCTGGTCTAGAGCAGTGTTTCCCAACTCCAGTCCTCAAGGCACATCAACAGGTCATGTTTTCAGGATTTCCCTCAGATGAAACGACTGTGGTAATTACTAAGGCAGTAAAACTGATCAAATCACCTGTGCAAAATAATGGAAAGCCTGAAAACATGACCTGTTGGTGTGCCTTGAGGACTGGAGTTGGGGAAACACTGGTCTAGAGAAATGTATATGGCTGGAGGAGATCAGCAGCACTGGGATGGAGGGAAGCATAGATGGGGAAAGCCTGATTTGGCAGTATTGCAACCAACATGTCCTGTTCTTTTTTAGCGGACAGCTGGCCGATGAACTTCGATGACGATAACGCTCGCAAGGACTGGGGCTGGAAACATGAATACGATCTGCCTGAACTGGTAACGACAATGCTTGGATACTTGAACAGCGAGCGCCTGGCCGTGCAAGCCAACTGAGACCAATTTCAATGACCACCAACCCCCATGTCATGTCACAGTGTACAATGGCCGCATGTCCTGGATGGGAAACTTGATCAGCACCCACCGCAAGTCCACCCAATTGCTGCCATCGCATATCTATTGTATGTATATGTGTGTGGACATTACTTTTATTTTTTTTTTAATTGGTTAGGAGTGGCATGATGTGAATCCATGGAACATTACTTGAAATCTTCTATTTTCAGGGTCAGTACAGCAGTAGTCATCCTGCTTCTTTTTACAATGATAAAAGCTGAACTCCTGCCCATCAGTCTTGCGCGGTTGTAGCGGCTCCTCTCCGGTACTGAAATGGCTTACTCCGATTTCACTGCACACCGTGAGCTTTTCGCAATGTGCATTAGAAGCTGCAGCAAGTCAGATGGAGCCCCGCCCATCAGTTCCTGGATGGGCCTAAAGCCCACCCCTTCCGTTTTTTATTAATATTGGTTTATTTTTTTTCCCCCCATCATGGAGGCTCAGCAAAGGAAGTTTGCATGCAAATACAGTGGCCGCTCCTCCCAGGCTGACACCTACCCAGCAAGGTATTTTAATCTTTGCATAACTCCTCCCAAGATCCAGCCCACTGCTTGCATCAGGACTGAGCGGACTATAGAGGCAGGGTGCTGCACCTTGCGAGCTCCTCCCACCAGGCATGACCTGCCTGTATTGCATAGACGAGTACAAACACCTAGTAATGGCATCACTGGGTGTAAAATGATGTAAAATTATGGCTTTTTTTTTAATTAAAATGTTGACGAGGGGGGGAACTGGGTAAGGCTTTACAAGCTTTAAAGTGGACCTGTACTCAGTGGCGTAGCGTGGGTTGTCAGCGCCTGGGGCGAGGCAAGTAATTTGCGCCCCCCTGACCCATGGACTTGCCTATTTTCAGCTAGCTCCAGTCTGGTCATATGATCCACTGTGTGATACAGCGGTGGCTGTAGGGAAGAGGAGAGCCGGCTTGATAATGACTGGTGAAGCCTGGAGTGGTGACCTCATGCATATGTTGCTATGTCCCATCTGTTGTTGGCGCTCCCTCCTCTCCAAACTCGTGACAGCACCCCTCTAAATTTTGCGCCCGGGGCGGTGGCCCCCCTTGCACCCCCCCACGCTACGCCACTGCCTGTACTCAACATGTAACTCAAAACCGTCATTCCCTTCTTCCAATGCAGGGTGCTTATTGAGCTTCCCATAAAGAGAACCTGTTACTTTGCCCACTATGATCATAGTACAAGGCCACTCTAGGTGGCTTTAAGCCTGTTTTAAACGGCCTGCTACAAGCACTTTTTCACCAAAGTATTCTTGAGTTGGTGTGATAGGTGTTTTTTTTTTTTTTTTTTTACCCAGAGTCCTCCTTTAATTATGTCCCCCCCCCCCTTTTAGTCACTGGGAAAGCTATGGTTGTTACAAGGTTGCCGGCTGTCTTATTTGGAGTTAAAGAACGCAGGTGCTGAAATGTTACATGTTTTCTGTACCTGTGTTTTTTTGTTTTTTGTTTTTATTCTTTATTCATATTTTTATGGTGGATCCTGGACTTTTATGTTGGCCATTCACCAAAAAAACAAATGAATTGGCCTGCACCCACCAAGGCAGGAGGCCACACGTCGGAGCACTACAACAGAGCTTAGAAATCCATCATGTTCAAAGGTCATCTTCACACAAATGTTATATTTTGGTTTGGACTTCTTCTATCTTTGGGTCTCCAGTGTTCAGATATCCTCTGTACTACCCAATTGAAATGCCGGAGAACCCCCCTCCCCCATAGTGCTCATAAGAGCTGAAGAAGCTCTTGGGTTCTTTATTAGGGTCCTTTCACACTAGCGGACCGTTCGTCCGTTCATTACAAGTCCGTTTACGGACTTTTAATGAATCCCTATGGGATCACGTCCGTTAGGGGATGGAGCATCCGCTAACGTCCGCGACCATCCGCGTCCGTCGTGATCCGCTTTTGCGAACGGAAGAAACCCTATTTTTCTTCCGTCTGGCGGAACGGTCCGTCTGCATCCGATCCCCCATAGGGGAGAGCGGAGCAGAGACAGGGCGGTCTCTGCACTGTGTGCGGGGACCGCCCTATCCGCCGACAGCTCAGCGGGGATGACGGATGATCCCCGCTGAGCTTTGGCGGACACAGAAACGGTTTGCTCCGTGTGAAAGGACCCTTGGGAAGAATGCTCCTTAGGCCCTGTACAGACGAGCGGACCTGTCCGATGAAAATGGTCCGCGGACCGTTTTCATCGGACATGTCCGCTGGGATCATTTGGTCTGATGGCTGTACACACCATCAGACCAAATTCCCCGCGGACAGACGACGCGGTGACGACGATGACGCTGCGACTTGCGCGAACCCGGAAGTTCAATGCTTCCATGCATGCGTCGAATCACTTCTCGGGCCAGCGGACATGTTCGATGAGTCGTACTGACCATCGGACATGTTTCTTAGCATGCTAAGAAACATTTGTCCGCTGGAAACCTGTCCGCTAGGCCGGAAAACTGTCCGGTCGGCCGTTCACATGGTCGGACATGTCCGCGGAAACTGGTCCGACGGACATGTTCGGTCGTGTGTACGAGGCCTAACACTGGTGATCAATGGGAAGAATGATCCTTGGTGATCAGTGAGAAGAATGGTCCTTACATTGATGACCATTGGTCATATAAGTGTCCTTTATATGGCTGGTCGGTAAAGGGCCCTAGTACACTAGTGGTCATTGTGAAGAATGCTGCTTACATTGGTGATCAATGCCCATGTTACAAAAAAATAAGAGCTCTTAGTTCAAGGAACCCCTAACAACCTCTTGAGAAACTCTAGGCTTCCACAGAGCCGTAGTTGAGATGGGCTGCCCTATGGGCAAAAAAAAAACTGGAGTCAACTGTTGAGTGTTGAATGTTGCTGGAGGTTTTTTTTTTTTTTTTGTCTTTAATATATATTAAATTACATTTTTTTTTTGTAGTGTTTTTATTAAAAATATGACTTCTAGCTGTATTTTTTAAGATGCTGTATTAAATAAGTTTTTTTTAACAAAGAAATAGCTGGATTAAATGAAGACCTTTTTTAATATATCTGCCTGGAGTTCAGTTTTATCTCTGTGAATTGCTGAAGCAGTATGAACCTTAAACTGTTGAATAAAAATAAGCTAAATAAAAGTGAAAAAAGTCTTAATAAATAATATTGTCATCATCCTAACCTTAAGCCCTTCAGTGACGTTTGACATGTTTCGGCTGTCCATCCTTTTCCTTTGTTGGTCTTTGGCAAGTTTCCTTCTAAACAACGTCTCAATGTCTTTCCGAATTGTATTAGCATGATGTATATATGTGCATCTGAAATTTGCAGTTGGCTTTGTTTTTCTAAAATGTAAAATTTCTGTGCAGATGAGTTGTTTGCTTTTAATTTATTGCCTTTTTATGCGTGGAGCTAGGTGGGCAGGTTGTATAATACAGGCTTAAAGTATACTTTGATTAAAATACGTTTTTAATACGAGATAAGTCTATAGAGAATGACTTGAGTTTCTTCAATATCGCATTTCTTGGATGCTTGGACTAGACTGTGACCAGAGAATAACATTTGGCTGGTTGGATTTAAAGGACCAGCAAATGATATATACAGTGGAACCTCAGATTACGAGCATAATCCGTTCCAGGAGAATGCTCGTAATTCAAAGTACTCGCATATCAAAGCGAGTTTCCCCCTTGAAGTCAATGGAAACGAAAATAATTTTGTACCGCATTGACTTCAGTGGCATGCAATACCGCATGCAGCCAGAGGCAGGTGGGCGCCGGAGAGCCTCAAAGGCCCGAGGACACTTCGGCTGACCATGTCAAACCTTGAAAAGATCCCGTTCACTAGCCTTTCCGAGGTCAGCCAAGCTGCCCTCGGTTCTTTCCGTGCATTTCTGAATGGTGCCGATTGGCCCCGGTGCCCGCCCCCACCTCAGGCCAAATGCGGTACTGCAAGCCACATTGGCTTAAATTCTGCTCGCAAACCGAGTCAATATTTCTTTAAAAAAGTTGCTGGTCTTTCAAAATGCTCGTCGACCTCGTTACTTGTAAACCGAGGTTCCACTGTATAGATCTGCAATATCTGCTACCAATTTAGTATTAGAATGGTCAACTGCCATTAGCCACCATTTGGGATGGTACATGGTAGTTGATAGCACATGGAAAACAGGACATGACGCCAAGAGATTGGCTTTACCTCAATTTTCATCCACCATGACAAGCTCCTGCAATTTCTACACATTATTTATTAAAGTAGATGTAACCCCAATCGCTGGAGTCTTGTATAAACTTTAACAGGCTCTTCTTATGAACTGTTTTTGTACCTAAAATGATCAAAGGTCAGATTCAGTACAGATCTGTCTGGTTCTGTTTTAATGTTCCCTTTTTATTTATTTTTTTAAGCCCTGATTAAGAGGAGTGTTTGACCCCCTGAAACTCTTTGGGTGACATATGATGGTCTTGGCTTGGGGATTGGTGCTTTTTTTTTATTGCTTCTATGGTTTGATTGCCTTCCAGATACCCATATAGTAAAGCCTTCTAAGTGAGCAGTCTCACCAGAACTGAAAGTGGAGTGTATTTCCGCGCCAATGTGATAAGCAAAAATTATTATATCACTATGTGAAATAAAAATAACTACTTATAATAACAAGCAGCTCCTCTGAAGACAAAATATACATATAAATATATACTGTGCAATTGGATTGAAAAATGACAGAGGGCGCTAGTGAGAGAGGTCACCTAATGTGAATGGTTCCTAACAATTGGAACACCCTTACTAGGAGGATCCCAAATGGCAGGGTGATGCTACTAAATTAAACACTCTGATGCCGCGTACAGGTGGTCGTTTTTTGTGATGAGAAAAAAAACGACGTTTTTGAAAACGTCATTTAAAATGATCGTGTGTGGGGGAAAACGTTGTTTTATGTCTTCTGAAAAATGACAAAAAAAAATTCGAACATGCTCGAATTTTTTGTGTCGTTTTTCAAAACGTCGTTTTTTGTTTCACAGAAATTGACCGTGTGTACCAAAAAACGACGTTTTTAAACCCGCGCATGCCCAGAAGCTAGTTTCAATGGAAAAAAGTGGTGAACGTAACCTCGCTTTGCTAGAGCATTGTGAAAAAACGATGGTGTGTAGGCAATGTCGTTTTTGAAAATGATGTTTTAATGATTTAAAACGTCGTTTTTTTTTCATCACAAAAAACGACCGTCTGTACGCGGCATGATATATATGGATCCAACAATCAATAAATCTCTACCTAGAGATATACAGTGTGTACACAATTGCAAAGAATAAAGTCCGTGAAAAAATTAAACAAATGCAACAAAATTATATAAAAAATCAATAAAATGTGAAAACAATTATTGTGAAAAAAAGTGTGTCTCATGATTGACACAATGAAAAAAAGTGTGTCTCTTGATTGACACAATTGATTTAACACAGTTCATAAGAAAACGCCTTCACAGGATACTTTAATTAGTGTCCATGCAATCACTCTTGGTGATAATGCAGCCTCCACCATCTAATAGAACTTCACCCGATGTGCTCTTAACAGGAAATGCGCTTACCAGATTTTATGGACCACTTTATTGAAAAAGTAGGTCTGCTAGGCTGAACAGGTTACAGTGCCAGTACACTATTCACCACACGCTGAAACTGCCACGATGCTTGTACCCATGGTATCCCATCCACAAAAAACAAAAGAGGTCTATAGTGTATTACCGCTTTAATAAAACATCATTAAAAACAAGCTGAATGGCCCCTTACTTGTGTAGGTGCCTACCCGGCACTAGGACTGCATGCGTAGCGTTTGGGACCCTGTCTAGATTGCACAAGCCACCGTGTGGTCAGATGTCCAGGTCGTAGCTGCAGAGGCTGTGAGCGGGATCAGCAGGGGGAACGGAATGTCAGACCTTAGCCGCCGACATATGTTTCGTGCAATCCACGTCATCATTTTTCAATAAAGTGGTCCATAAAATCTGGTAAGCGCATTCCCTGTTAAGAGCACATCGGGTGAAGTTCTATTAGATGGTGGAGGCTGCATTATCACCAAGATTGATTGCATGAACACTAATTAAAGTATCCTGTGAAGGCGTTTTCTTATGAACTGTGTTAAATCAATTGTGTCAATCAAGAGACCCACTTTTTTCACAATATTTTTTTTTTATTGATTTTTTTTTTTTTTATATAATTTTGTTGCATTTATTGATTTTTTTTCACAGACTTTATTCTTTGCAATTGTGTACACACTGGATATCTCTAGGTAGAGATTTATTGATTGTTGGATCCACATATATCGGAGTGTTTAATTTAGTAGCATCACCCTGCCATTTGGGATCCTCCTAGTGAGGGTGGGTGTGCCATTGTTAGGAACCATTCACATTAGGTGACCTATCTCACTAGCGCCCTCTTTCACATTTCTAGTCTCACCAGAACCAATGGGCTTATTTAGAAATGACCCTTCACTTGACTGACTGGATAATTTTAAGTCCCAGCGCTTATCCAACATGTCTTTCCAATGCTTTGTCCCTGTGTTCTGGCATTGTCACCCTTGGGGTATATTCACTCCATTCTGAAACCAACCGTTTCCTAAGAGGGTGCTGCAATGACTCCCAACTGGTCACGGTGTATCGTGGATAAGATATTTAGTCAACGCACCAGCACCGGCAAGCTTGTTTCAATCTTTACTGCATGACAACATTTCGGGGGCCATGCATGGACCCTTTATCGGGCCTGATCATTCATCAATCCCTTAAAGACATCAAGGCTAACATGCCAAGCTTGTTGGATTGTTGACAACATATCTTAGCCATGCCTGCCATGTGTTTCCTTTGGTGGAGACGTCAAATGGCCGCGCTGGTACTCATTGCGCGAGGGTGGTTGTCACTATTAGGAAACCAGTCCAGAACGATGATATGCAGCCAGAACTGAAGTCAGTTCATGTAGATGCAAAATAGCTGCAGGAGATCAGCAGCATTGAGAGGCAAGAATTTTTTTCTTTGGGGGGGGGGGGGGGGGGGGGGAGAGAAACGAGTTGTTTATGGTACATGAGGCTTCAGCACACCGAATATTGGGGCTCACATCTACTTTAATAGTAGAACTCGTGTATTTTGGCAGGAGTTTCAATTAAACAGTGGTCCATAACAGATGTCAGACCAGTACAGCATGGACTATGGACGGTTCATAGGAGTTACCGTTCTTCAGAATCGGCACTAAAGGAGAATCCTTCATTGAAATGGACCTAAAGCCCACTAATGGGCACAACTAACCCTGATGAAAGCGGGACATTTAAAAAAGTACTTGAACTTACTTTTTTTTTTTTTGCTTATTGTCCAGAACATTTTGGACTTCCGGCTTTATTAGTTTCCAAAAAATAATAATAATGCATGGGCCTATAGTGGGTCATTGTAAATAGGCATGCCAAAACTGTAATACTCCACACCTTCCCTTCCTGATTCCTGCAATGGGTGAGCCTAGAGAAAGGCATGCCAGATCTCTAATACACTGCAATGGGTGAGCCTAGAGAAAGGCATGCCAGATCTCTAATACACTGCAATGGGTGAGCCTAGAGAAAGGCATGCCAGATCTCTAATACACAACCCCCCCACCCAATTCCTGAAATGTGTGAGCATATAGACTCGCAGGGATATGCAATTAGCAGACCTCCAGCTGTTGCGAAACTACAAGTCCCATCATGCCTCTGGGTGTCATGCTTGTGGCTGTCAGAGTCTTGCTATGCCTCATGGGAGTTGTAGTTCTGCAACAGCTGGAGGTCCGCTAATTGCGTATCCCCCGATATAGAGGGTTGTTCGTTGTAGAGAGGTATGCCAGATCTGCAATACTCCACCCCCCTACCCAATTCCTGCAATGTGTGAGCATATAGAGCAGTGGTTCTCAACCTGGGCTGTTCATGAAGCCCGCAGCACTCTCGGCCTTTTCACAGCCATCCAGCAGGGCTGTCCCTGGAGCCTGTGGCCGCCCAGCTGGGCTGTCCCTAGAGCCTGTGGCCGTCCAGCTGGGCTGCTCCTGGAGCCTGTGCCCGCCCATTCAGTTCATGGCTTGGCTGGGGGGGCAGAGACTAGAGGTCAGCTGACTGGTGGGAGAGGCTGGAGGAGACCCTATCTCCTGATTTCGGCATAGGTGTCACTGCTGCGAGACACAGCGAGTAACACTCCCCAAGGAGTAAGAGAAGGAATAAAAATAGAGAATACATGGAAGGGAAAGGAAAAGAGGGGGAGGAACACAGAAAAATGGGAGAGAAAGAATAAAAGAAAGAACAGGAAAGATTCCTAGAGAGAGGGATGGGGGGGGGGGGGGTCAAGAAATTGAGACCGAGAGATAAAAGTGATAGAAAGGAGAACATAGAGAGAGTGGAACATCCTAAAATTTACCAGAAGGGGTGTAAGGGACTTAGGGTGCCCTAAAAGTCAAAATGATTTGTCTTGCCTTGGGTGCTGACAACCCACGCTACGAAAATTCTACTGTTAAAATTTGTGGGGACCCCTATCAAGGGGTCACGGCACTAGAAAGGTTGAGAACCACTGATATAGAGGGTTGTGCATTGTAGAGGTGTGCCAGAGCTGCAATACTCCACCCCCTTCCAAATTCCTGCAATGTGTGAGCATACAGAGCAGGGGTAATGAATTAAAGTTTGCGGGGATCCGGTCAGAAAAAAATTTCTTCTAGCGGAGGTCCGAGTGTCATATTTGTGCTATGACTCCACATGATGTCCTCCAAATCACAGCCTCCTATGTACGTCACAGGCCCCTCATCTCAGACCCTGCATGATAGACTGACCCCCCCCATTACAGACCCCCCCCCCCCCTTGATGGTAGACTCCTGTCCTGCACAGCGCTCCCCCCTCCCCATAGAGCCCTACCTTATTTACACAAGATGGAAAGCATGGCAGCCCTGGACGCCTGGGTGGGACTTTTCACATTAAAGGTGAGTGATTGGTTGCTACGCAGAGGGGGGTCCCAGCAATCAATCACCCGCTTCCTAAAGTGGTTGTAAACCCCACTTTTTGACTTTTACCTGTAGGTATAAAGAATATCTCCTAAACCTGTACGGTTTAGGAGATTTTCCCCCCGCAATGCGCCACTGATTGCAGCGGGGATCATCGGCTTAAGGACCGGCAGCCGCCGGACCTTGCCGAATTGAAGTCTCCCGCGTTACAGGTGTAAAAAAAAATTTTTTTTACAGGGTTTACAACCGCTTTAACTTAAAATGTCCCGCCCTTTGTCCAGAGTGGCCGCGCTTCTCATCTTGTGTGAATAAGACCGGTAGTGTAAGGAGGGAGCAGTGCAACGATCATATCGAACGGACATACCCGTGCGCGCAGCGCCTGCCATGCTGTGAACATAGCAGCACCAGGCAGGCGAGCCGGCGGCAGGGAGAGGACACATGGGCAACTATTTGGTGAGGCTGTGGTCCGAGTAGTATGGCTACTGGGGCCGAAACCAGACCGCGGTCCGCCATTTAGTGATGCCTGATATAGAGGGTTGTACATTGTAGAGAGGTATGCCAGATTTTTTATTACCCCACCCCCCTTCCCAAATCCTGCAATGTGTGAGCATATAGAGGGGTGTGCATTGTGTAGCAGAGCTGCGATTTCCCCCGGCTCTGGTGCCCTACCTGCCCCATTTCTGAAAAATGTGTGAGCTTATAGAGGTATATTGGATTCAGGTGTGCCAGGGCTTTAAAACTTAATTTAGCTCTGATATCTGCCCCCCGATTTCTGCCATCTTTGAGCCTAAGAAGAGGTTTGCATTGTAGGGAGGCGTGCCAGAGCTTTGACTTCTAAGCTGAAAGTCGTTGTGTGCATAATGAGTGTCCCATTAACAAAAAGAGGCAATTCTAGAAGTGTGAGAAAACTGCCCGTGTAATGTAGCCTATGTTGTGTAGTAGTTTACATTCACACCAATTGGTTAATTTCCTGCTACCCCTGGACAGTGGGTCAGAACAATTCTCAAGCAATCATTTGCATGATCAAACAGTCTCTGGTGTCGGAGAGCCCTGAGACCAACCTAATGCACAATGAGCCATCCACAGAACTATGGAACGGATCCAAATTGATATGGCGGACTCTGATCACACTGAAATATGAATTGTTTCGCTGTACAATGACCAACAAGTGTGATGTGCTGATAAATCACTATTTTTGTAAATGAAAAGCATGGGTATATTTTTGCATTCTTCATTTGTCATACTGTAAGAATGTATTTAAAGCGGTCCTCCACCCTAAAGTGGAGTCCCGCTGATCGGAACCCTCCCCCCCTCCGGTGTCACATTTGACACCTTTCAGGGGGGAGGGGGGTGCAGACACCTGTCTAAAGACAGGTATTTGCACCCACTTCCGGCCACACGATACGGGCGAAAGACGGGCATTCCGTCACATCCCGTCTGTCGCCCGTTGTGTGCTGGGAACACTCGGCTCCCAGCACACAGCGTGTGAGCCAATCGGCGGGCGCAGCGCGACTCGCGCATGCGCCGTAGGGAACCGGGCAGTGAAGCCGCAGCGCTTCACTTCCTGGTTCCCTCAGCGTGGATGGCGGGGGGAGCAGCAGAGTGACGAGCGATCGCTCGTGCTCTGCTGCGATCGGCGCTGGACTCCAGGACAGGTAAGTGTCCTAATATTAAAAGTCAGCAGCTGCAGTATTTGTAGCTGCTGACTTTTAATATTTTGTTCCCATGGCACATCCGCTTTAATAAAATATGAAGTGAAAACAAAAATGAATGAGGCTCGTTTTATGGTGAATCAAGGTTGGCATCGCATCCTACTTGGGTACACACGTTATTGTCGGAGGGGAACTTGGGCCCTGAAATACCCTGTTAAATCATTTTTGGGGACAAGTTGTGCCAGAGATAATCCCCCCCCCCCCAAATCCCTCATTATGTATCTACCATAGAGGTTGGCTGTGGCCCATTGCCAAGCCAAAGCCTTTCCTCTCTAGGGCCTCCAACCAGCTGCAGATCTCTTAACCTCCTACAGTACCTTGCAGTTCTCATACCTTTCAACCTCCTATAGTGACTCGAAGTGCCTATAAAGCTCCTGCAGTTATGCTCAAATTTCATTGTGTCCCCCAACCTAATATAGGGACCCACAGTAGGGTGACCACGTAACCCGGGTACCTTCATTCCAGGACAATACAGTGTCCCGGAATGAAACTGACACAGCCACCCCCCCAAGCCAAACTAATGCCCCCAAAAAAAGGCCGCCACATCACCACTTTACTCACTGCCAGTACTTGTCCTGGCCGGGAATGCCTGGAGGAGCACAGTCTCCGCCCCCTGCTTGTGTCCAATCACTGTGCTGTGATTCGTTGCAGCACAAGCTGATTTTTGGGAATGGGGGTGTCATTGAATGGTAGTTTGGAAATGTGGTCACCCTAACCCACCGTACCCTGAGGCACACTGAGGGCCCTCAAATTCCACAGTGCCTATCAACCTATCGCAGTGCCCCTAGACGCCATCTGCTTCTACAGTGCCCATTAAGCTCCTTTTTTGTGATGCTTGTCTTCCATTGTGCTCCCCAACCTAATATAGGGACCCACAGTGCCCCCAGGCCCACTAAGAGCCCTCAAATTCCACAGTACCTATCAGCCTCTCACAGTGCCCCCAGGCCCCCTAGACGCCATCTGCTTCTACAGTGCCCATTAAGCTCCTTTTTTGTGATGCTTGTCTTCCATTGTGCTCCCCAACCTAATATAGGGACCCACAGTGCCCCCAGGCCCACTGAGAGCCCTCAAATTCCGCAGTGCCCCCAGGCCCCCTAGAAGCCATCTGCTTCTACAGTGCCCATAAAGCTCCTTTTTTGTGATGCTTGTCTTTTATTGTGCTCCCCAACCTAATATAGGGACCCACATTGCCCTCAGGCACTGTGGAATTTGAGGGCTCTTAGTGGGCCTATTAGCCTCTCACAGTCCTGCCCAGGCCCCCTAGACGCCATCTACTTCTACAGTGCCCATAAAGCTCCTTTTTTTTTTGTGATGCTTATCTACCATTGTGCTCCCCAACCTAATATAGGGATCCACAGTGCCCTTAGGCCCACTGAGAGACCTCAAATTCCACAGTGCCTATCAGCCTCTCACAGTGCCCCCAGGTCCCCTAGAAGCCATCTGCTTCTACAGTGCCCATAAAGCTCCTTTTTTGTGATGCTTGTCTTCCATTGTGCTCCCCAACCTAATATAGGGACCCACATTGCCCTCAGGCACTGTGGAATTTGAGGGCTCTTAATGGGCCTATCAGCCTCTCACAGTGCCGCCCAGGCCCCCTAGACGCCATCTGCTTCTACAGTGCCCATAAAGCTCCTTTTTTGTGATGCTTGTCTACCATTGTGCTCCCCAACCTAATATAGGGACCCACAGTGCCCCCAGGCCCACTGAGAGCCCTCAAATTCCACAGTGCCTATCGGCCTCTCACAGTGCCCCCAGGCCCCCTAGAAGCCATCTGCTTCTACAGTGCCCATAAAGCTCCTTTTTTGTGATGCTTGTCTTCCATTGTGCTCCCCAACCTAATATAGGGACCCACATTGCCCTCAGGCACTGTGGAATTTGAGGGCTCTTAGTGGGCCTATTAGCCTCTCACAGTCTTGCCCAGGCCCCCTAGACGCCATCTGCTTCTACAGTGCCCATAAAGCTCCTTTTTTTTTGTGATGCTTGTCTACCATTGTGCTCCCCAACCAAATATAGAGACCCACAGTGCCCCCAGGCCCACTGAGAGCCCTCAAATTCCACAGTGCCTATCAGCCTCTCACAGTGCCGCCCAGGCCCCCTAGACGCCATCTGCTTCTACAGTGCCCATAAAGCTTTTTTTTTTGTGATGCTTATCTACCATTGTGCTCCCCAACCTAATATAGGGATCCACAGTGCCCTTAGGCCCACTGAGAGACCTCAAATTCCACAGTGCCCATCAGCCTCTCTGCTGCAGAGCCTCTAGCTCTCCATAGTTCCCCCCAACCTCCAACGGTGCCTCCTAGAAACCTCATCCCCCTACAAAGCCCACAATTCTGCAGAGTCCCCTAATCCACAACCAACCCCCCCTTGTTAGTTTAGTCGACCTGAAACATTTTAGTCTATTAAATGAATACTATTTTAGTCGACTAAAATACGACTAAAACTAAATTGAAATTTGACTTCAATAATAACACTGATCATGTTCATACCTCAATACCATAAATAATAACATATTTGATTTTTCACTCCAGCAGTATATAATGAGAAATGTTTAACTCATGCATTACAATTTCATTACACCCATTAGATTTTAGATGACTAAAATGAGTTTTAGTCACCTAAAATGTACTGGAGATTTAGTTGACTAAAACAATTGCAGAAGACTAAAATGGGACTAAAACTTTATCGAAATTTGCTGCCAAAATGAACACTGGTGTATTTGGACATGGCACAGGGCCCGGTCCACCATTGGAGCTGAAAACTCAACAAAGCTAACAAGCGGGAGTACGCAAGTTAGAGGTGGAACAGGTAAAGGTGAGGTGCAGGATTGGTGGATGGGACTCAGATTTGAAGTTAAATGAGAGCGCCAAACGAAAGAGCTGAGAGTCCAAAAAACAACATCAAATATCCAATGTGTTTCAGGAGCTCACAGACTTCAGGTTAACAAATCCGTTATAAAAAGATATTGGTTACCTTATAATAATTGGGTTAAAACTGGGGTATATCAACTTTATGGAACTAATGTATGTTTTACACCAGTTTTGTAGCCCTTCAAAGGGAGTAGGTATTTGAACCCCAAAATGCGTTGGCTGCTCTGTTATTTTTGTGAAACAAGTACACAGTGACAGGGAGCGGCGGCAGGTAAGAACACAGTACACAGAGCCTGTAGTGGCTTTGCAAATGGGAAGGGGGGGGGGGGTTGTTCGCTGCACCGGAGTGGCACCCGGGATCCACAACGATCCCCTTCTCTCCTGGCCGCCCTGCGGATCTGATCTGTCTCCGTTGAGCAGAGCCGAGCACAGTGAATCCACCGGTGCCGCCTGCCCCACCTCCGTGTAGTCTACACGTTCTGTGCATCATGTCCTGCGAGCTGCGCCAAGGCCGAGGTGCATTATGGGTCTGAAAAGGGGGGTCTGCACTGACTGGGGCGGTGTCTGCACTGTAGGGGGGTGTGTGTAACCTGCAGGGGGTCCAGAACTGTTAGGGGGTGTCATACAGGCATCCAGAGCTGTGGGGGGCTGTGTAATGTAAAGGGGTGCAGGGTGCCGTGTAATGTAAAGGGGTCCAGTGATGCAGGGTGCTGTGTAATGTAAAGGGTTCCAGAGGTGCAGGGTGCTGTGCAATGCTGTGTAATGTAAAGGGGTGCAGGGTGCCGTGCAATGTAAAGGGGTGCAGAGGTGCAGGGTGCTGTTTAATGTAAAGGGGTCCAGAGGTGCAGGGTTCTGTGTAATGTAAAGGGTTCCAGAGGTGCTGTGTAATGTAAAGGGGTCCAGTGATGCAGGGTGCTGTGTAATGTAAAGGGCTCCAAAGGTGCTGTGTAATGTAAAGGGTTCCAGAGGTGCAGGGTGCTGTGTAATGTAAAGGGTTCCAGAGGTGCAGGGTGCTGTGTAATGTAAAGGGTTCCAGAGGTGCAGGGTGTTGTGTAATGTAAAGGGTCCCAGAGGTTCAGGGTGCTGTGTAATGTAAAGGGTTCCAGAGGTGCAGGGTGCTGTGTAATGTAAAGGGTTCCAGAGGTGCAGGGTGCTGTGTAATGTAAAGGGTTCCAGAGGTGCAGGGTGCTGTGTAATGTAAAGGGTTCCAGAGGTGCAGGGTGCTGTGTAATGTAAAGGGGTCCAGAGGTTCAGGGTGTTGTGTAATGTAAAGGGGTCCAGAGGTTCAGGGTGCTGTGTAATGTAAAGGGGTCCAGAGGTTCAGGGTGTTGTGTAATGTAAAGGGTCCCAGAGGTTCAGGGTGCTGTGTAATGTAAAGGGTTCCAGAGGTGCAGGGTACAGTGTAATGTAAAGGGGTCCAGAGGTGCTGTGTAATGTAAAGGGTTCCAGAGGTGCAGGGTGCTGTGTAATGTAAAGGGGTCCAGAGGTGCAGGGAGTCTGTGTATATGGGGGGGGGGGGGGTAGTGTGTATAGGGGGGTGAATATAATTTGGGATAATTCCCTGTTTTTTCTCTATTTGTTGTTTGTAATCAGACTACAAAGCCACGCCCAATATGTAGCATTATTTAGCCACACCCACTACTTGCCCCCGCGCGCATAGCGCACCGCAGGTGACCTTTTCCCTGGTAAGTGCCCTAGCGTATTACTTTGCCATGGGGCCCATGATGTTATTGAGATTGCCCTGGCTACATGGAGAGTGAACAGGGAGGGCTCCCCCCCCCATCAAAACTTTTCTACGGGGGCCACATGATTTGGATTTATGTCCTGTAAGCAAATATTCACTATAGAGACTATATTCTTGAGGCATGCTACACAAGTCTCCGAGTATGGGCTTTCCATGCTGCGGCGGTGTTGGCTTCAGGAGTCGGGTACGTGTACAGTGCATGGTGTACGTGTTTAGTCCTCGGCTGACCTCTATATAAGAAGACGGCTTTATCCCTTCACGCCGAGTTGGGTTACACACTGTACAGTACGGGAGGATTACATATAGAGACTTCTACAGAGTTCGCCAGTACCGCCAACGTCGGCCAAGGCAATAAAACGTATCCCTGCGTTCCCAACAAAGGTCAAATGAGGTAGACGGGGACGTATTTTATTAAAGCAAAAAAAAAAAAAAAAAACATCAATAAGGAAAACCTGTGTGTGTTCCCAACACCCCTATATATAATAGGAAAGAGAGGAATCCCCCAGGCCTGAATGAACCCCCGTGGACTAGTCAGACACCTACTTATCAACTTTGGGCTAGATTCAGGTAGGGGCGCGCATAGTTACGGCGGCGCAGCGTATCGTATTTACGCTACGCCGCTGTAAGTTAGAGAGGCAAGTGCTGTATTCACAAAGCACTTGCCTCCTAAGTTACGGCGGCGTAGCGTAAATGGGGATGAGGGGGGCGTGTTTTATGTAAATGGGTGGCGACCCAACGTGATTGACGTTTTTTACGAACGGCGCATGCGCCGTCCGTGTACATATCCCAGTGTGCATTGCTCCAAAGTACGCCTCAAGGACATATTGGTTTCGATGTGAACGTAAATCACGTCCAGCCCCATTCACGGACGACTTACGCAAACGACGTAAAATTTTCAAATTTCGACGCGGGAACGACGGCCATACTTAACATTGACTAGGCCACCTAGGGGGCAGCTTTATCTTTACGCCGGCGTACCTCTTACGGAAACGGCGTATCTTTACTGCGACGGGCGCGCGTACATTCGTGAATCGGCATATCTAGTCATTTACATATTCTACGCCGAACTCAGCGGAAGCGCCACCTAGCGGCCAGCGGAAAAATTGCACCCTAATATACGACGGCGTAGGAGACTTACGCCGCTCGTATCTTAGCCTAATTTAAGCGTATCTGGTTTCCAGAATACGCTTACATTTACGGCGGCGCAGATTCAGAGTTACGACGGCGTATCTACTGATACGCCGGCGTAACTCTCTCTGTATCTGGCCATTTGTTTTTAACATTTATATTTTTGTATTTATTGTATAAATAAACTTTTATTGCTAATAATTAAGCTTTTTGAATCAATGAGCTGTTACCGCTAAAGCCCCACCCTGGGGGATTCCCCTTCAGCGCTACCCCCGGAGGAGCCGCTGATTAGATTTGGGATCGGCGTATTTAAGTTACCTCTTTACTATGTCTAGGGGTGATGGCGGTGTTTAGAGCAATGATAGAATGTCCAGGATCGTTGGTTGACGTTTTCAATGCTTTATTCTCTGGTCAAACACGACCAACATACAAACTTGAGGTAGACAGGCAGGGCAGCCATCAGGAATTATGGGGCCCCTCCCCTGGAGCAGAGAACCAGGGGGGGTGCTGCCGCCTGAAATTGAGAAGCGGGGGGGGGACGTGGGGGCTGCCGCGAATTGAGAAGGGGGGGCCTTTACAAAAAAAATGAAGAAATAAAGAAAAATATAAAAAAAGGGGGGGTTGCCACACAGGGCACTTTAATAAAAAAAAAATATATATATATATATATATATATATATATATATATATATAAACCAAAATATATATATATATATATATATATATATAAAAATCTTTTTTTATATATATATTTTTATATATATATATGTATATATATATATACAAAATTATTTTTTTTATAAAAAAAAGGGGGGTTGTCATCCAGGGCCCTCTGGGCCCTTTATTAATAAATAATATTATATATATATATATATATATATATATATATATATATCTTTTTATATATATATATATATTTTTACTTTTATATATATATATATATATATATATATATATATATATATATATATATATATATATATATATAAAAATAAAAAAAATATATAAAAGTTTTTTTTTTATAAAAAAATATGAAAAAAAGGGGGATTGTCATCCGGGCCCCTGGGGACCTTCGGACCTCTAAAAAAAAAAAAAAATTGGCCCTTTAATAAAAAAACAAAATATAAATATTAAAAAAATATATATTTTTTTATAAAAAAATAAATAAAAAAAGGGGGGGTTGCCATCTGGGGCCATGTGGGCCTCTGGGCCCCTAGGGACCTCCGGACCCCTAAAAAAAAAAGTTTTTTTTTTAAGGGGGTTGCCATCCGGGCCCCTTACAGGTGTACTGCCTGTACCCCCCTGATGGCAGCCCTGTAGACAGGATAGGTTGGTGAAGGAAGAGCAACTTCACAGTATCAGGCTATGGATAATAAAGGCAGTCCTGCCCTCTGTAATTGTATTCGTCTACGTCGCCACTCCAGCCGGAGTGGGTAAAGTGCCGCCGGACAGACCTCTCCCACAGGCCTGGCAGCCAGAGCGCCACTTAGAGCTTCTGGGAGGAACAAGTCTCTGCCACCGACTTGGCTCTGATTAAATTGAGATGTTGGATGAGACCTCTGCCACAGGCCTAGTGCTGAAATTGCGAATCCTCCCAGTATGTCTTTTGGGGTCACCGACTGACAGTCTAAATGTACCCGGTCAGTGTCCGGTCACCCAGATCCCCGATGGTTCATTACAGCCCTGTTGGATCACCTGCCTCCAGGTTCTCCTCAGACCGATCCCCCACCGAACAGCACCCAGCTTGGGATCTTCTCAATAGAAGTGGGGACCCAGTAAGTCACTGGGGCCCCTTTGTAGCATTGGTTGCTCCGGGCTATGAGAGCCCAGAGTCAGGAACTCCACGTAGCACGCGACCCCGGCCTGGTAGGCCATAGTGGTGGGGCCCGTGATGTGCGCACACCCTAAAGGTGGGTGCCGCACCTGGAACCAGGAACCCACGAACAACCCCAAACAACGGCCTCCGCCACAGAAATAACCCCTACCAGCATGCCCCGCGAGGGAAAAACGCCTCCAATTGGCTGCTGGGAAGAAGTGGCTCCGCCTGGACCCCTATGGCGCCACCTGCCGCCCAGAGATCTCTGGAGCACAGACTGACTCACAGGACAATCCAGATTTGGCGACAGCCAAATTTAACAAATTAAAAGAATGATAGCCACATAACTCTCTCATTCTCCCACTAAATTAAAACATAGCACCTGTACGAAAGTACACAGGCGCTACACCTCTTTCCTATTTTATTAAAGCTGACCTCTAGCCGTCCCTTCAGGTTTGCACATGAAGAAAAAATTCTGGGTGGCTGCACTTCCAAAAATCATTTTTTTATTGAAGCTTCATATGACAAGTGGTTGACAGATGGAGCAGGGGACAAAGAGGTAGACGAGTTTCGCGCAAATGTTAGCGCTTAGTCATTACCTTCAGGTTTGCACAGTTGTAACGGCTCCTCTCCTGGACTGAAATGGCTTACTCTGATTTCACTGCACACTGTGAGCCTCTCACTATGTGCCTTAGAAGAAACAAGTGGGGGGGGGGTGGGGGTAGCAAAGACAACTTCTCAGATATTTACCAGAACAAACTGTATATGTGGTAAAGGCCCGGCTTTCAGCAGAAGGAGCAGTCGTCGTTTGGGGCAGATGGATAATTAACTCAGCCGGTATAAACTAGTCTGTGCTGAGGTGACTGCTTTTTTGTCAAGATTTACTTTCGCCCCAACTAATCGATAACTGTGTTTACCCAACCAAAAAATTTCTGTAATACGTGATATCCTTGAGCATAGACGAGGGAGCAATTGTGTAAGTCATTCTAAAATATGAACCCAGTGACCACATCTATCCTAGGAGAATATAATATATATACTGTATATCAACAAGTACATAGATTAGCGTAAAGCGGAGTTCCGCCCTATTTTACAACCTAACAGCATTTTATTTAACACTGCCCCCTTAAATGTATTTGGCATTTTTTTTTTTTTTTTTTTTAAACTCACGGTTTTATTCTTCTTTGTTTATTTCTCCCGCCGCGGCGGAATGGCCTCGCCGCCGCATCTAGCGCTGCTATGCCTCCTGGGACATGTGTGTCATCAATCCCAGGAGGCTGGGCTGAACTATCGCCGCAGTTGAAAACCGAGAGTGGGCGGGAGAGTGGGCGGGCTATGCCGCCCATAGAGGTGGTGTCCCCTTGTCACTATCCAACTCCTCCCTGCTAGGTGCTAGCAGCCGTTCTCCCGGTGCTATTGTCTTATGTGCTAGCCCCCGTTCTCCCGCCTCCACCACCCGCCCGCCAGTTCTCCCGCAGCCGTTCTCCCGGTGCTATTGTCTTATGTGCTAGCCCCCGTTCTCCCGCCTCCACCACCCGCCCGCCAGTTCTCCCGCAGCCGTTCTCCCGGTGCTATTGTCTTATGTGCTAGCCCCCGTTCTCCCACCTCCACCACCCGCCCGCCAGTTCATCAGGATGACAGAGCGCATCTCGGTCTGTCTCCGGTGCGGGGAGAGTTACAGATCATCAGGAATCCTGATGATCTGTAACTCTCCCCGCACTGGAGACAGATGGCGGGCGGGTGGTGGAGGCGGGAGAACGGGGGCTAGCACCTAGCAGAATCAGGATGACAGAGCGCATCTCGGTCTGTCTCCGGTGCGGGGAGAGTTACAGATCATCAGGAAGCAGTAGTAGTGGTGGTGATGGTGGCGGTGGTAGTGGTGGTAGTAGTGCTGATGGCGGTGGTGGTAGTGGCAGTAGTAGTGCTGGTGATGGTGGCGGTGGTAGTGGTGGTAGTAGTGCTGGTGGTAGTGGCAGTAGTAGTGGTGGTGATGGTGGCGGTGGTAGTGGTGGTAGTAGTGCTGGTGGCAGTGGTGGTAGTGGCAGTAGTAGTGCTGGTGATGGTGGCGGTGGTAGTGGCAGTAGTAGTGGTGGTAGTGGTGGTAGTAGTGCTGGTGGCGGTGGTGGTAGTGGCAGTAGTAGTAGTGGTGGTGGTGGTGGTGGCAGTAGTGGTGGTGGTGATAGTGGTGGTGGCTGTGGTAGTAGTAGTGGTGATGGTGGCGGTGGTGGTGATAGTAGTGGTGGTAGTAGTGGTGGTGGTGATAGTGGTGGTGGCTGTTGTAGTAGTAGTAGTGGTGGTGGTGATAGTGGTGGTGGCTGTGGTAGTAGTAGTGGTGGTGGTGATGGTGGTGGTGGTGGCTGTGGTAGTAGTAGTGGTGGTGGTGAGGCGGTGTGCTGTGTCGGGGCCGATGCGGTGTGCTGGGGCCGATGTGGGGTGCTGGGGCCGATGTGGGGTGCTGTGCCAGGGACGATGCGGGGTGCCGATGCGGTGTGCTGTACCGGGGACGATGCGGGGTGCTGGGGCCGATGTGGGGTGCTGTGCCAGGGACGATGCGGGGTGCCGATGCGGTGTGCTGTGCCGGGGACGATGCGGGGTGCTGGGGCTGATGCGGTGTGCTGGGGCTGATGCGGGGTGGGCACAGCGGGTGTACAGACCCCGGAACTCAGTACAGGGATGGTGGGAACCCCTCATAATGGGCACAGCGGGTGTACAGACCCCGGAACTCAGTGCAGGGATGGTGGGAACCCCTCATGAAGGGTTCCCACCATCCCTGTTCTGTGCTGACTTCCTGTGGCTGTACTCCTGCTGTGCCAATTATGAGGGGTTCCCACCATCCCTGCATTGACTTCCTGTGGCTGTACTCCTGCTGTGCCCATTATGAGGGGTTCCCACCATCCCTGTACTGACTTCCTGTGGCTGTACTCCTGCTGTGCCCATTATGAGGGGTTCCCACCATCCCTGTACTGACTTCCTGTGGCTGTACTCCTGCTGTGCCCATTATGCGGAGTTCCCACCATCCCTGTACTGACTTCCTGTGGCTGTACTCCTGCTGTGCCCATTGTGAGGTGTTCCCACCATCCCTGTACTGACTTCCTGTGGCTGTACTCCTGCTGTGCTCATTATGAATCCGAATTGCATGAATCTATGTTATTATAATCAGTGGCGGTGCGAGAGCCAGAGGGGGCGGCGCTCCAGCGCCCTCTATAGACGCACCGCCACTGGTGCATACTATGCCTGTTCTCAATGGAAACAAGAAGCAAGCACATGTAATCATATTTCCAATAATCATTTGTATTCTAAAATTCTGAATGATAAAAATAGAGGAAAAGGAGAGGTTCGGGAGCTCACAAAGGATGTTGCGAGGAGGCAGCAAGAAACGATTTAATTAAAAGTGGATTACAGGACTAGTAAGTAATCTCGTTTATATCAGTATAAGTACTGGCTGAGTCGGGTTCCTTGAAAAGTGACATTCCATTAAGACCTTATTTATACAATGACAGTCATTCCTGGTCTATTGACAGAACCTAAATGCAGCAAATGCAAAGAAAGCATGATTCAGCATTCCCGCAGTCACCATGACATAGTAGTCATTGTAATGGAAGGTATAATGAAAATTTTTTTGAAATTCTACCCGCACTATAAGAGACACTTACATGTAATATTATTATTTTCATATTCTGGATCATTAATAACTCGCCCTCATCTCCTGGAACCTGGTAAAATAAGAAATAACACATAACATAAAAAAAGTGAATCATATGCAGTTGCACATAATAATACATACAGTCCAGTCAGGGCCGTTTTATAGGAATTTACTGTTTTTACCCGGCTGGGTAATAAAGAGCACCTGTCTGGACATTACTTGTACTTCTACTAGATGTACTACACATCAATTACCCCTAGGAATTTCGAAGGAGCCAAGAGGTAACACGGCGCCCAAAAATCCAGCAGCTCCTCCAGGGGTAGTGCTACACGTGGGGGCTCGTCCGGGATTGGCTCAAAAATACCCGAATTCAAGAAGTTATTTGCTCCTATATGCTCAGGGCCGTTTGAAGGAATTTGGGGGCCCCAAGCAAAATGGACATGGAGGCTCCCCCCGCACGCCCCTATGTTCTTTTTACTCCCCTTCCTCCCTTCCGTACCGCGCGGCAGGAGATTCAGTTTCCTGTTCCCAGCCGGACTGAAAAGAAGTGAGCACTCAGGGCCAGATTCTCGTAGACTGGCGCATCTTCGCGGCGGCCTAACGTATCTGATTTACGTTACGCCGCCGCAACTTACATGGGCAAGTGCTGTATTCTCAAAGCACTTGCTCCGTAAGTTGCGGCGGCGTAGCGTAAATCGGCCGGCGTAAGCCCGCCTAATTCAAATGTGGAAGGGGGGCGTGTTTTATGTTAATCAACTGGGACCCGACGTGATTGACGTTTTTAACGAACGGCGCATGCGCCGTCCGTGGAAATCTCCCAGGGTGCATTGCTCCTAATACGCCGCAAGGACGTATTGGTTTTGACGTCCAGCCCCATTCACGGACGACTTACGCAAACGCCGTAAATTTTTTAATTTTCGACGTGGGAACAACGACCATACTTAACATTGGCTGCGCCTCATAGACCCAGGGGCACCAAGCCTAACGTAAACGTTGTAACTTTACTGCGTCGGCCACGCGTACGTTCGGGAATTCGCGTATCTAGCTAATTTGCATACTCGACGGGGAAATCGACGGAAGCGCCACCTAGCGGGCAAAAAAAAAATTGCAGTTAAGATCCGACGGCGTAAGAGACTTACGCCTGTCGGATTTAATGAATATCTATGTGTAACTGATTCTAAGAATCAGTCGCATAGATACGACGGCGCTAGGCAGAGATACGACGGTGTATCTGGAGATGCGCCGTCGTATCTCTTTTGAGAATCTGGGCCCCAGTGTGCACTTCCTGTCAGTCCGGCCAGCAACAGGAAACTGAATCTCCTGTACTGCGCGGTACCCGGCCGGACTGACAGGAGGAAGGAAGAGGAGCTCGGCCACGCTACAGGGAAGGGGAAGAAGTGACAAGAGAGGCAGCAGTGCTGCAGTCGCCTGAGGCTCTCTATAGAGCACTCAGGCGGCTGCAGCATTTATAGGAAGCGCGGCAAGGGCCCTGCTTGGGGCCCCAGGCCAGCTCAGGGCCCCAAGCAATTGCTTGGTTTGCTTGCCTTGGCGCAACGGGCCCGAGTCAGTATAAATAGTAAAAACACTATACAGTAGGTGAAAGTGGTAGCATCTCTGCCCTCTTCCTGTCCTCTCTTCTTTCTTCCTAGAGTTTCACACTTTCCTTTGTGTTAGTGACCCCGCCTAATAATCTATCTGAACACTTTATTGGATAAATCCCAGTTGCATAATCCTTTTTGGGCTCTTTCTGGTTTGCCCATATATATGCTATCCAGTGACGATCATCTACTTGGCTTGACATCAAGTCACAGGTATGTATCGCCCTGCTCCCGATGACCAGGCGCTATTTTCAAATTTAGAAGGTGTCTGAGCTGATAATTAGCTCAGACTTTGTTAATTAAGGTTAAATCAGCCTCTGTTCCGGCTTTGGCTGTGCTTGAAGGGATTTCCCTTTGTTCGCCTGTGGGTGGCGATACCACCACAGGCCAAAGTTGCAACTAAGGCAAGCCATGGTGTATTGGGTGTCTTTCCCCGGAAACAGCCCAGTGGGGGTGGTCTCCCCGCTGGGCATGCTGGGAAGGATACTTAAGTAGCAGACGCCATTTTTTGGGGTCCTTTTCCGCCTGGTGCAATGTATGTGTTGTGTGATTTTTTGCCTCGGGACCATGCTGGCCCGAGGCTGCATTCCTGCCTGGTAGGCCCCGTTGTCCTGACTGGGGCCTACGCTTGGAGGTGATCCTGTGCTGTCTGTCCTGCAGGAGGAAGCCACTCAATGGAGGAAACCAGGGGAGGACCTGTCCCGGAAAGGACCGAGCAGAAGGCTGGTACATTGGGAGAGGCCTGGTAATTTTATTGGAGGATGCACCGTAGCCTACAATACCTTACAGTGAGCCGGGTTGGCTTAAAGGCTCTAGAACTGTAAGGCTGGATCTCTGGGTACCAAATTATGTGGCAGAGGATTCCTGAATCCCTCATCTGAACTTTCAACCAGTCTGTGGCAGAGACTGAGATTCTTCTTGTCCGTGCGTCATCCCGGCTGCTAGGCCAGGTGAGAGGGGCCTTTCCGGGTAAGAAATACCCACTCGAGAGAAAGTGGTGAGTGTGACTTTGAAGTTTAGCAATTCCCCAGTGATCTGCCTTGTGCGCCTGAACCTTCCCCTGATCCTTCATCCCTCTACTTCTACAAGTTGTTTGGAAAATAAAAGCGAAAGAAAAAGGATTTATAACTTGTGGACATTGAACTTTTTACAGACTCATCCCCTAGACATCGAGGAATGAGGTAACATGCAGGCCCAAATCTAAACCAGCAGCTCCTTCGGGGGTAGTGCTACACGTAAAAAGATCTTCACATGGGTGGGTCATGGGTATTTGGGCATGACGGCCAACAGTATACTTTTATTTTCAAAATAAATGTCTTTGTGATGTATCTAAAGTTATTGTAATGTTCCAAATTGTATTTTGTTTTATGCAGTGTTACATCTAGTTGTTTTTAAAAAACATCCCCTGAGGAAGCCCTAAGTTGCAAAACATGTCGGGATAAGTTAATCCATTGCTACTTTTGAGTGACCAATCTTTCCATCTGTTTTGATTTCTAGATGTTCTCTTGTACCGGTGCACCTTACGCATAGCCAATTTTTTAACTACTGTAAATACTCGAGTATAAGCCGAGTTTTTCAGCACATTTTTTTGTGCTGAAAATGCCCCCTCGGCTTCTACTCGAGTCACCTTTTTGCGCCTGATCTCCATGGATTTGGGGACCCGGTACTGTCCGGCCCTAGGCTCCCTGGACCCCAATCTTGGCACACATATATAGGTAGATTCAGTAAGAGTTAGGCCGGCTTATCAGTAGATAAGCCGACCTAACTCAGAATCTACGCCGACTTATGTTGAAGTGTATGCTCAAACAGAGATACGCTTAAACATATCTAAGATACGACAGCTTGCGCCGTCCTATCTTAGATTGCAATATTTTGGATGGCCGCTAGGTGGCGCTTCCATTGCGGTCGGCGTAGAATATGTAAATGAGGAGATACGCCGATTCACGAACGTACGCCCAGCCGACGCAGTACTTTTACGCCGTTTACGTAAGAGATAGGCCGCGCAAAGTTAGAGCTAGGCCCTATTGGAATAGTAATGTCAAGTATGGCCGCCGTTCCCGCGTCGAAATTCGAATTGTTTACGTCGTTTGCGTCGTTTGCGTAAGTCGTCCGTTAATCGGGATTTACGTTGTTTACATCCACGTCAAAATCAATAGGCCCGTGCTGCGTACTTAGCCGCAATGCACACTGGGAAATGTAGGCGCCCGGAGCATGCTCAGTTAAAAAAAAAACGTGAAAAACGTACGGTCAAGCACAATTAGCATACAACACGCCCCCCTAACACACATTTGAATTAGGCACCCTTACGCCCCCCGATTTAGCAGGTAAGTACATTGTGAATCATGTACTTGCCTAGCTAACTTACGGCGGTGTAGCTTAAATTCTAAAAGTTGCGGCCATGTACCTGAATCTAGGTAATAGTCCCTCCCTTCCTCTACAAGTGTGCAAAGTTTGTTGTCTGGGGAACCTACAGCCGGGGAGCACCAATTTTTCAAAGCCGGGCACCCCTTCCGTAGACTCCCATGTTAAACGGTAATTTCTCCAGTGATTTGGGGGTCCCGGTACCAGGCCGTAGGCCCCCTGGACCCCAAACTTAGCACACATGTAGTCCCACTCTTCTTCTAAAAGTGTGCAAAGTTTGTTGTCTGGAGAACCTACAGCCAGGGAGCACCGATTTTACAAAGCTGGGTACTCCTTCCATAGGCTCCCATGTTAAATGGTAATTTCTCCGGTGATTTTGGGGTCCTGGTACCGACACAGTGAGGCAAAGTGAGGCATGTAGATGGACACTCTAGGCTTATACTCGAGTCAATACGTTTTCCCATTTTTTTGTGGTAAGATTAGGTGCCTCGGCTTATATATTGACACCCTAGGCTTAAGGGCAGTAGGTTGAATGATGTCGGATGTCATTCAACCTGGAAGAGTAGAGGCACTGGGTTCATGGGGTAGAGGGGGTGATTTTAGCAAATGGAACTGCTTTTATTAATTGTATTGAGCTGCTTTGGATCGGCCATTGGATTTTATGCCCTTGGTAGAACTGCACTTTAATGTCCCCCTTTGGTGCACCACATGGTCAACGGTCCTTTGTTTACTGCCTGTCAAGATGGTGTCAGAAGACAACCAGCACGTGCACCAATACACAGATCCAGGGTCATTGCCAGCCTGTTGTGCCTCCATGCACATTTGCACGAGCACGCTAATCTACGTGGGCAAGTTGTTTTTACGTCTGGGAATGCGCACACAAAGAAACACATCCCTAGCCCCAGGCCACTTTTTGCGATTCGGCACTGTTTTGCTTTAACTGACAATTGCGCGGTCGTGCGACGTGGCTCCCAAACAAAATTAACGTTCTTTTTTCCCCCACAAATAGAGCTTTCTTTTGGTGGTATTTGATCACCTTTGCAGTTTTTATTTTTTGCGCTATAAACAAAAATAGAGCCACAATTTTGAAAAAATTCTATATTTTTTACTTTTTGCTATAATAAATATCCCCAAAAAAATATATAAAAAAATATGTTTCCCTCAGTTTAGGCCGATGCATATTCTTCTACATATTTTTGGTAAAAGAATCGCAATAAGCATTTATTGATTGGTTCGCGCAAAAGTAATAGCGTCTACAAAATAGGGGATAGTTTTATGGCATTTTTATTAATATTATTTTTTTGCTAGTAATGGCGGCGATCAGCGATTTTTATCATGACTGCGACATTATGGCGGACACATCGGACACTTTTGACACCATTGTCATTTTTACAGCGATCAGTGCTATAAAAATGCACTGATTACTGTAAAAATGACACTGGCAGAGGAGGGGTAAGGGAGTGATTCTAACTGTTAAGGGGTGTGGCTTGCCGTGAAATGTCACTGATCACTGTTCCCTATGATAGGCACAGTCACAGACCCCCAAAGCATCCTCCCCATGTTGAGGGCATTTGGCCTGGTACGGTTCAGGGGGGGGCCTGCTCTCTCGTCCCCCCTCTTTGCCTGTGGGCTGCCAGGTTACATGCTCAGATAAAGGGTCCGGCATAGATTTTTGGGGGGAGCTCCACGCCATTTGTTTTTTAATTTGGCTCGTAGTTCCCCTTAAAATCCATACCAGAACTGAAGGGTCTGGTATGGATATTTGGGGGGAACCCAACGTAATTTTTTTTTTTAATTTGACGCAGGGTTCCCCTTAATATCCATACCAGACCTGAAGGGCCTGGTAATTGAATTTGGGGGGACCCCCACGCATTTTTTTTTTATCAATGACTTTCAATGACTTTTCTCTGTATTGCCGGGAGCCGACAATTCATTATAGCCGCAAGAACTTTTAAATTACTTTTTTTCGGCGAACAGGTAATGTTTAAGTCGAACATGAGTTTGACTCGAACTCGAAGCTCATCCCTACTGATCCCTGGTGTGAACTGGCAAGTTATTGACTTTTGCTTATCTCTGTTGATTCCTGGTGTGACTTGGGCTAGTTCCTGTCTTTGCAAAGTAATCAACTGTGATTTCATTCCGCGCTAAACAAATAAATATGTATAAATAAATATCAAATAAACCACCACTAAAAGAAATAATCCCCACAAATGTGCCGGTGGTATCTTCTAATGCTGCGTACACACGATCGGAAATTCCGACAAGAAAAGTCTGATGTGAGCTTTTGGTCGGAAATTCCGACCGTGTGTATGCTCCATCTGACTTTTGCTGTTGGAAATTCCGCCAACAAAAGATTAAGAGCAGGTTCTCTATTTTTCCGACGGAAAAAGTTCCTATTGGAAAATACGCCTGTCTGTATGAAATTCCGATGCGCAAAAAAACACGCATGCTCAGAATCAAGCAGAAGAGCTGAACTGCCTATTGAACTTGCCCATTGATCTCAGCTCGTCGTACGTCTTGTACGTTACCGCTTTCTTGACGGTCAGAATTTCCAACAAGATTTGTGTGACCGTGTGTATGCAACACAAGTTTGAGCCAACATCCATCAGAAAAAATCCATGGTTTTCTTGTCGGAATTTCCGATCCTTTAAAAATTGTTGTACAAAAATTAAATTATATTATAGTGTCTTCAAAGGTGCGTTTCCTTCCTCCCGATGGTCCCCAGGGCCCCTTACAGGCCCGGCCGGCCCCCTTCTCGTTTTCTTTTTGCATTACACCTGTAAGGGGGCCGGTGGTCCCCAGGGCCCCCCCCTGCTTATTATCTCGCATCAGGAGAGAATAAATTACACTTGTTTTTTTTTCATCAACACCCCCCCCCCCCAGTTCTCTGCTTCGGGGGGGCCCTGCCTAAATCTGTGTAAGGGGTCACAAAATTTGTGATGGCTGCCCGGGGTATTCTACTCACCAGATGGAATTGACACCCATGACAGGTAGTCAAAACCAGCAGCTCAGGAAATGGCACGACCACCGAGTGAATATGGTACATAAATCAAGAAAAAAAGAACAGGGCACCTCATGGTGCAATACCAATAAAATAATGTATTATATAAAACTACAAGTTGCACTTACAAACAGAAGATCAAATCATGCTCATAGGAAATGGCAGGGATGCCATCCATATTCCACCTGCGTTCCAACGAATGTGACGTGGTACGTATCACGGGCCGGCGCGTTTCGTCAGCAATGTCTGATATCATCATGATCCCTGATGACGGCAGACACTGTTGACGAAACGCGTTGGATCCTATGATACGTGCCACGTCACTTTCACCATTCGTTGGAACGCAGGTGGAATGCGGACAGCACCATTTGATATGAGCGTGATTTGATCTTCTGTTTGTAAGTGCAACTTGTAGTTTTATATAATAAATTCTTGATCTATGTACCGTATTCAATCGGTGGTCATGCCATTTCCTGAGCTGTTGGTTCTGGAGATCTGTCTTTTCTGCTGGTTTTGACTACCTGTCATGGGTGTCAATTCCGTCTGGTGAGTAGGATATTTACCTAGAAGTTGGTGGAAGGAAACGCACCTTTGAAGACACTATAGTATAATAAAAAATTTGTACCACAATTTTTGAAGAATTAGAAGATACCAGCGGCACATTTGTGGGGATTATTTCTTTTGGTGGTGGTTTATTGGACATTTATTTATACATATTTGTTTGTTTAGCGCAGTATAAAATCACAGTTGTTTTCTTTGCATTTTTTAGGCCTTGAGCTTTACTACCTGCTGCTTGAATTCACCAATTTATATTTTTTTTCACATTGTTTTATTATATTTAATTTCCAGGTTTCGCAGGCTGAAGGGGTTGTAGATCCCTTCCTTTTTGTCACTAGTTCCTGTCTTTGGCTTTTCTCAGCTGATGCCTGGTGTGAACTGGGCAGTTCTTGTAATTTACTTATCTCTGCTGATTCCTGGTGTGACCTTGGATGGTTCCTGTGTTTGGTTTGTTACAGCTGTTCCCTGGCGTGAACTCGGCAGTTCTTGACTTTCGCTTATCTCTGCTGATTCCTGGTGTGTTACTTGGGCTAGTTCCTAACTATGGCTTGTCTCCACAGACTCCACTGATTCCTGGTGTGACCTCGGCTAATTTCTGTCTACGGCTTGTCTCCACTGATTCCTGGTGTGACCTGGGTAGTTCCTGTCTATGGGTTGTCTCCACTGATCCCTGGTGTGACCTGGGTAGTTCCTGTCTACGGGTTGTCTCCACTGATCCCTGGTGTGACCTGGGTAGTTCCTGTCTACGGGTTGTCTCCACTGATCCCTGGTGTGACCTGGGTAGTTGCTGTCTACGGGTTGTCTCCACTGATCCCTGGTGTGACCTGGGTAGTTCCTGTCTACGGGTTGTCTCCACTGATCCCTGGTGTGACCTGGGTAGTTCCTGTCTACGGGTTTTCTCCACTGATCCCTGGTGTGACCTGGGTAGTTCCGTTCTATGGGTTTTCTCCACTGATCCCTGGTGTGACCTGGGTAGTAGCTGTCTACGGGTTGTCTCCACTGATCCCTGGTGTGACCTGGGTAGTTCCTGTCTATAAGTTGTCTCCACTGATCCCTGGTGTGACCTGGGTAGTTCCTGTCTATAAGTTGTCTCCACTGATCCCTGGTGTGACCTGGGTAGTTCCTGTCTACGGGTTGTCTCCACTGATCCCTGGTGTGACCTGGGTAGTTCCTGTCTATGGGTTGTCTCCACTGATCCCTGGTGTGACCTGGATAGTTCCTGTCTATGGGTTGTCTCCACTGATCCCTGGTGTGACCTCAGCTAATTCCTGTCTACGGGTTGTCTCCACTGATCCCTGGTGTGACCTAGGTAGTTCCTGTCTACGGGTTGTCTCCACTGATCCCTGGTGTGACCTAGGTAGTTCCTGTCTATGGGTTGTCTCCACTGATCCCTGGTGTGACCTGGGTAGTTCCTGTCTACGGGTTGTCTCCACTGATTCCTGGTGTAACCTGGGTAGTTCCTGTCTACGGGTGTCTCCACTGATCCCTGGTGTGACCTGGGTAGTTCCTGTCTACGGGTTGTCTCCACTGATTCCTGGTGTGACCTGGGTAGTTCCTGTCTACGGGTGTCTCCACTGATCCTGGTGTGACCTGGGTAGTTCCTGTCTACGGGTTGTCTCCACTGGTCCCTGGTGTGACCTTTGTGACCTGGTGTGACCAGTTTGGTTGCTAGATAACCTTAGCCCTAGGTGCTAGATGACTACACACCGGGCACACAACAGATCTCCTCCTCCCACACAGCACATAGCCGAGATCAGATTCCCTTACAGACACAGCCTAACTCTGCACAGTGTATAGCTGGCTACTATGTTGCTGTTCACACCTGTGAAACTCCCAGATCAGAATTGCAGTGCAGCTGCAGTAGCCAGCTGCACACTGTGCAGATCGCTTATTTGTCTGTAAGGCTATGCCCAGGCTGTGTGCATTGCGATGATGGGAGGAGGAGCTCTACTGAGTGCTGCCCTACTTACTCTTGTACACTCCCCTGCTGACCCCTCATCCTCTGCCATGCTGACCCCCTGCACATTGCCCTGCTGCCCCTTGTCCACTGCCCTACTAACCCCTGTACACTGCCTTGATAACCCACTGGACACTGCTCTACAAACTAATGGCCTCTGTACTCTGTCCTACAAATTGCTAACCCTATTCTCTACCCTGCTGACCCATGTACACTGCCCTACTGTCTCCAATACACTGCCCTAATGACCACCAGATATTTTTGTTGCTGCACCTCCACATCAGGCAGGCCTGATCTGGCACTGCTACTGATTTCTGGTTTGACCTTGGCAAGTTCCCTAATACAACTTGTCAGTGCTGCTACCTGATGTGACCTTGGCTAGTTTCTGACTACGGCATGTCTCTTCTGATTCCTGGTCTGACCTCGGCTCGTTACTGACTATGGCATGTCTCTTCTGATTCCTGGTCTGACCTCGGCTAGTTACTGACTATGGCATGTCTCTTCTGATTCCTGTAATGACCTTGGCTAGTTCCTGACTACAGATTGTCTCTGCTGGTTTCTAATGGCTAGTTCCTGACAATGGCCTATCTCTGCTTAATCCTGGTGTGACCTTATCTCTGCTGACTCTGCTGCCTATTGTATGTCTTTTTAACTGTCAAATCATGCCTGTCTCTGACTACACTTCTAGCCCGCCACATGCTCCAGAAGTCTGCCAGCTGCCTTTCAATCTTTTTCTCCTTGGGCATATTTTCTTCGACCTTTGCAAGAATCCTAACAATCTAGCCTTCTAGAAGTCAGCTTCCATGAACTTGACATTGGGCACCCATGCCACCCTGGATTTTTTCATTTCCTATGCCTCACTCCAGAGGTGTTTAGACCAGTGGTGTAAGTGAAGTCCTCTCGTCATCTTGGCCTCTAACCATCCGTTTGGCTGCTGGATGAAGGAAAATACCTGGCACTTTGGGGCATGAGGAAGCATGAATGAAAATATCTAGCCCTTAAGGGTATGTAGTAACTCACTTCCTTTCCACTTATTATTGGAACTTGTTTGGCCAGTGCTGTCATATGTGGGTAGGAAGCAGGGGCGGACTGACAACTCATGGGGCCCCCGGGCAATAGAAGATTATGGGGCCCCCCGGGCTTACAGATGGCCACCAAGCCAGGAGGCATTACAGAGGTGGGGCAGCTAAAACCTCAGGATTTTCACATCAAAAGCATGTTGGTTTTGGACATATCAGGGACAGAAGTAAAAAAAACATAGATTTTGACATACTGTCCCTGGTTTTAATGAGCCTGGAAACCCTGATGGGGCCCCCTAGTGGCATGGGGCCCTCGGGCAGTGCCCGTGTGCCTCAATGTTCAGTCCACCCCTGGTAGGAAGAGAGTCCTTAGCATTGAGTAAGTTCAATCTAGAGAGACTTGGAAGTTACAAAGTGCTTCCTTTACTCATTTCAGGCAGTTATGAAAACTGAGGGAGAGTTAAAGGAAAGGTTAGTATGTGATGTTTGGGAGGAAATATATCAGGACAGGGGGCATTAAAATAAACCTATTATGAGTACAGCAAATTTGAGGGAAAATGGAATGTACAGTGTCCAGTCAGCAGGTGGAGACCTAAACTCATTTTTCCACATTTTCCAGTTTATCTTTAGCTGTTTTACTAAAAAGCAGTTGGATTTTTACAGTTCTCTATAGCTCAAGCTCAAATTTACGTTAGGAAATGTCAGAGGTATAATTCACTCCCCTTCCCCCCCCACCCCTCATTTACACTAGTCTTGAAAGACAGTCTGAAAGGTAACATCTTCTGTTGTGTGATTTCCATGGAAAAACCAGCATGGCCTCATAGGGCAGTATGATGGGTGCACCCTCTTCCTAAAGTGGAGTTCCACCCATAAATATTACATTACATCAGTCGTTTTAAAAAAATGTCATTAGTCCTTTACGAAAAAATTTTTTTTTTTTAGATGCCTTCAAAGTGTTGTTGCTAGGCAGAATAGTTAATCTTCCCACTTCCTGCACCTAGGTGCTTAATGCTTCCTAACCTACACCGCACAGACTCCTGGGAATGTAGTGGGTGTAACTTTCCAAGGGTCTGTGCATTCCCCAGTCTCAAAGAATCATGTGACTTGGACAGCACAGGTGCTGAAACCTGATCTGACACTGCTTGTGCAGCACTGAGCATGTGCGAGATTTGCAAGGCTGAAATCCAGGAAGTCATAAAGTCTGGCTTCATGATGCCCACACTTAAGATGGCCCCAGTCAATTTCTATTTTATAAAGTGTCTAAATGCTGTAACAACCTAACAAAACGGACCTTAGTTTACAGACTAACTTTACTAGAATACATTAAGCTTGTGTATTACAGGGGTATTTATATTTAAAAAGTGAAATTGTGGCCGGAACTCCGCTTTAAGCTGGATTCAAAAACGCTAAAGTGTATTTGCCTTAATGGGCCATGTGTTTTGACATGCATGTTGCCACACTTAGATGCCAGGTACCTACATTTGAATATTGTATGCACTAAGGTGTACAGTTAGGTGAAGTAGTACCTTTAATGATCAGGACACACACGACACGCCAGCTGTTATGTCATTGGCTGCAGTGGCGTAGCTAGGGTATGGCAGCCATGGCAAATGCCATGGGCGCCATGGGGAGGGGGGTGGCAAAAGCTACCCCCCCGCACGAAAAAAACCCCACCCGTCCTCCTGTGGCCGCCTCCCGCACTAATGTAGCTCCCGGCATCGCGGCCGGCCTGCTGAAGTGCGGCGCCGGCACAGCAATTGCTAATATTGCTACTTGGCCTGGGGAAGGGAGTGACAGGTGCCCCAAAATGGCCGATGACTGGCCATTAATGACACAGTGGCTGCGTTTGATTGGCACAGTTTCAGTGCTTGCCATAGGCGCCATTTTCACTAGATACGCCTCTGATTGGCTGACTGGGGAAAAAAGCAATGTATAAGATTATAAGACAATGTGTGCCTTGTCAGATAATGAAGGAGGAAGAAGTACTGGATCAGTAAGCTGTACACAAGGTGACAGCCCGTGTCTTGTCAGATATACCAAGTTGGGTGGAATTTTCGAATTTTCGGCTCGAGTACCCTTGAATATATATAGATCACCGTGTATCCTGGGAGAATAATGGCTGAACACAGCTGTAATGTGCAGACAGCCTCAAGGACGCCGCTGTCCATGCATAACGCTGATTTATTCCTCCGCAGTCTTATCTTCCTCTACACACGATGCTGTTTGATTAGGACAAACGAGTCGCTAAATTTAAGATTCAGTTAAAAATGCAACGAAGGTAAAAATAGCCGGGAACATTCCATGAGCGGAGATAAGAGGTGGTGTTACTGATCACAAGGACACGCTCCTACTGGAGGTAATGTAATGCAGTCTAGTATAGGTAATGTGACGCTCCATTGAATGAGCCCCTTCTCTTTCTGGGGGGATCTTGTAATAAACTCAGAACGTTATCAGTGGGACATTCATATGTTACAATATCACATTTATTGCATTCATAGTGTTAAAATATAACAAATTCTTTAGCAAACAATATCGGCCTATAAAGGTAATAAGCATTCAAATAAATAAAGGAATATTTTATTTGCATGAAGATTTATATATATATATATATATATATATATATATATATATATATATATATATATATATATTGTGACAGGAAGTCAGGTACATCTGTGGGTGTTGTCACAGACGGGACATACATTTCTGCCTTGTTTAGACAATACACCAATTGTTATTAGGCGTCGGCTGCAGAAGTAGCCAGAAAAAGTTTAAGGGCGTTGGAAAACTTCAGACCCCATCCAAGGGGTCACACACCCCGATACCGAGCTAACCCCTTACAATATATACACAGTACTGTGCAAAAGTTTTAGGCAGGTGTGAAAAAATGCTGTAAATGAAGAGTGCTTTCAGGAATAGAAGTGTTACTAGTTTATTTTTTATCAATTAACAAAATGGAAAGTAAATGAAGAGAAGAGAAAACCAAATCAATCAATATTTGGTGTGACCACCATTAATTCTTCTAGGTACACTTGCACACTGTTTTTGAAGGAACTCTGCAAGTAGGTTTATTATTATTATAATCATTTGTTATGCCCCTCACTACACGTGACTGAGGTGTATTTGGGCACACTGTTAACTCTTCTCATACCAATGCATTCCAGTAGGTGAAGAATCCTTTTGAACTTTTATTAGTACAAGACAGAGTAAAACTGAAACAGATACAAACAAGTACAATTAGTAAATAATCACACAATTAGAGCATCCCTAACTACCTAGCTAGAGACACAAAGATAAACGTACCGGAGATGGATCGGTATGGCTGACGTGGGATAGAACTCAGCAGACATGTGCTTGCTTCCAAGGAGAAAATGGAAAAGAAAGGCCTGGAGATGCTGCAAAGCCTCATGGGATAGAAATACGGAGGCTTGCATGGACCAAACTAATAAACTATTCAAACTGACTGAATTGAATGGAAATGGTTTAGTTAAACAGAATGTCCATTAGATGGCAGCATTGATTTAATTCAAACAAACTAAAGTCAATGAAGACTATGGCCCAGATTCACAAAAGAGATACGACGGCGTATCTCCTGATACGCCGTCGTATCTCTGTTTTAGGGTCTTCCTAACTATGCGACTGATTCATAGAATCAGTTACGCATAGTTAGCCCTAAGATCGGACAGGTGTAATTGAATTACACTGTCGGATCTTAGGATGCAATACCTCGGCCGCTGCTGGGGGGAGTTCGCGTCGTAAACCAGCGTCGGGTATGCAAATTAGTAGTTACGGCGATCCACGACGGTTTTTCGTGTTCGCTACGTCGTTGCTAGTCTAGTTTCCCGTCGCAAAGTTAGTCGTCGTTTTTGCTGCCCTAACTTTACACAGCCCACGTATGTGCTGTATAAAGTATGGCCGTCGTTCCCGCGTCAAAATTTTAAATTTTTTTGTTCTTGCGTAAGACGTCCGGGAATACGAAAGTACGCTACGCACGTCGCCGTTCGAAAAAATGACGTCACTTCGCGCAAAGCACGGCGGGAATTTCAAAACGGAGCATGCACAGTAGGTCTGGCGCGGGAGCGCGCCTAATTTAAATGGCACACGCCCCTTTGAATTACGCGGGCTTACGCCGGAGGCCGCCAGCATAAGTTTTCATGCAAGTGCTTTGTGAATCTGATGATGTGATGAAAACTTGCGGCGGTGTAACGTATCTACGATATGTTACGCCGCAGCGATTCTACGTGAATCTGGGCCTATGAGCCTTATTTAATGAAGGCATAACATAATTATTATAATATTATACACGATTTATTTAGCGCCAACAGTTTACAATGTATAGGGGGGACAACACAATTACAGTACAGTTCAATACAGAAGGTACAGGAGGGCCCGGCTCGTAGAGCTTATATTCTAAAGGGTATACAAAAGGTAATAGCTGCAGAGAGTGATTTAATGGGGGTTGCTCGGGGACAGTTTTTAGGTGGGTGTGGGGTAGGCTTCCCTGAATAAATGAGTTTTCAGGGATCTCCTAAAGGTGCACAGGGTAGGGGCTGATCGGACATACCGGGGCAGGGAGTTCCAGAGGATAGGAGAGGCTCTGAAGAAGTCCTGAAGGTGAGCATGGGAGGAGGTAACAAGGGAGCTAGAGATCAGGAGGTCCTGGGAGGAGCGGAGGGGACGATTTGGGCAATATCTGCAGATGAGGTTGGTGATGTAGATGGGGGCGATGTTGTGAATGGCCTTGTATATTGTGATTATCATTTTGAATTTTACACGATGGGGTAGGGGAAGCCAGTGAAGGGATTGGCATAGAGGAGCAGCAGTTACGGATCGGTTAGTGAGGTGTATTAGTCTAGCAGGATAATTCATAATAGACTGAAGGGGGAAAGCCTGCGTAAGGGTCGGCCATTAAGGAGAGAGTTGCGTAGTCAAGGCGGGAAATAATCAAAGAGTGAATAAGTTGCTTTGTGGTGTCATTAGTCGGGAAGGGTCGAATTCTGGAGATGTTGCGGAGGTTAGGCGGTAGGATTTAGCCAGTGATTGGATATGGGGGCTGAAGAAGGAGATTTTGCACTCTCCAGTTTTAGTAAATTAAAACCCACAGGGTCATGGTGATATAATAGCATATCCCAGGGTGGCATCAGTTCAAAAAGATAAAAAAAGGCACCAAAGGCTGTGGTATCATGATGGAGGTCTTCCAAATGCATTGCCCAAGACAGATTTTGGGTGTCACTCTCTTCGTGGTTGCCATTGGAGCAAGGCAATTTGGACACGTTACGACCTTCACCCAAAGAACAAAAATGGAGACTGCCTTGGTTTGGCCGCATTTGCAAAATAAACACCAGTCGGCTGCCATATAAACGTCTCTGGCGAGAGTGACCTGTGCACTGGGGGATTTAACGAGCAGCACCAAAGAAAACATGACCCAAACACTTTGAGGAAGGCCTAAGGAACCAGCGACTAACCCTTTACGTGGCCAAAAATATAGTCACTGATCTCCAAGGGTGGAAGCGCATGGTGAAAAAAGCAGCGGCACCTACAGCAGCATATTGGTTAGGAGGACAACCTGCTAGACAATCACCAGCAGTGGCGGCTGGTGCTCAAATTTTTTGGGGGGCGCAAACGAAAAAAGAAAAAAAATTGCAGTCTCACTGTGCCCATCAAATGCAGCCACTGTGCCATCAATTGTCACCACTGTTCCATGCCATCAAATGCAGTCACTATGCCATGCCATCAAACGCAGCCACTGTGCCATCAATTCGCACCACTGTGCCATCCCATCAAAAGCAGCCACTGTGCCATCAATTGTCACCACTGTGCCATGCCATCAAACGCAGCCACTGTGCCATCAATTGTAACCACTGTGCCATGCCATCAAACGCAGCCACTGTGCCCATCAATTGTCGCCACTGTGCCAATTGTCACCACTGTGCCCTTTAATTGTCGCCACTGTGTCCATTGTCGCCACTGTGCCCATTGATGTCACTGTGCCCTTTAATTGCCGCCACTGTGCCCATTGTCCCCACTGTGCCAATTGTCCCCACTGTGCCAATTGTCCCCACTGTGCCCATTGTCATCGTTGTGCCCTGTAAAATGCCCCTTCCCCCCGCCCGGCACTTACCTTTCTGGAAGTCAGCCATCCTCCTAGTCCTTCCACGACCCTCGATGTCTTCTCCCGCCCTCGGTGACACTTCAGCCAATCAGGTTACCGATAACCAGAACCGGTGAACCTGATTGGCTGAGATGCCTGTCAGTCTTATCCAAGGAACGCACCCCCCCGTACGTTCCCTGGATAAGCATCCGGAAGGCTGAGGGCTGTACTTGGAAAGCCTATCACAGCTGCCGAGGCCGCGCATCGCGGCGATCGTTGTTGCAGGGTGTCAGTCTGACACCCCGCAACACTGATCTAGGTAAAGAGTCTCTGACGGAGACTCTTTACCACCTGATCAGCCGTGTCCAATCACAGCTGATCACGATGTAAACAGGAAAAGCCGGTAATCGGCTTTTCCTCACTCGCGTCTGTCAGACGCGAGTAGAGGAGAGCCGATCGGCTGCTCCTCTGACAGGAGGGGTTTGCACTGATCGATTATCAGTGCAGCCCCCCCGAGGATGCCCACACTGGACCACCAGGGATGCCACTAGACCACCAAGGATGCCCACCACAGGTATGCCACCCTAGACCAACAGGGATGACAATCACAAAAAAAGGATGCCAATCAGTGCCCACAATGGGCATCACTGATTGGCAGGCATTGCGTCGAACATGCGTCGAATTGCGTCAAATTGATTCCGAGCATGCGTGTTTTTAGTGCGTCGGAATTGCATACAGACGATTGGAATTTCTGACAAGAACTTTTCCCAGCTCTCAAATTTTTGCTGTCGGAAATTCCAACAGAAAAAGTCTGATGGAAATTCCAATCGTGTGTACGCAGCATAGTGTTTACAAAGTGAAGAGTGTCCACTTGTTGCTAAACAGGATTGCTGGAGCTCTCAGCACAACTCTCAGCAGCCCACCCAAGTTTATTCAGAAAGAGATCTAAAAAAGACAATCCCCTAGACCAGTTTTCTCCAAACTGCGGCCTGGGGCTGGATGCAGCCCTTTGCTTGCTTTAGACTGGCCCTTGGGGCATTATTCACCTCACTGACACCAACAATGGGGCACTATTCCTGCCACTGATACCAACAGAGGTGGCTCTTTAATTAGGCAAATTAGGCGGTCGCCTAAGGCCTTGCACTCACAGGGGCCTTGCGGGCATCTTATTTGCCTGCGATTAATCACCAGGATGGCGTGCACTGCCCTGTGTTTTCTGTTCCCTGCTGTCACCTTGCTTGGTCCCAGATGTTATATTGGCTGCATATAACTGAAGGGTAAGGAGGGTGCTGATCACCTTTGTGCCAGATCCGTGCATCTTTCTGCAGCCATTTTTTTTCCCATTTTGGAAATGTGAGTGGGGGCCTCATGTCTAAACTTTGCCTAAGGCCTCACAAAGCCTACAGCTGCCTCTGGATACCAATGATGGGACACTATTCCTCCTCCTACTTGCACCAATGATGATGGGGCACTATTCCTCCCACTGACACCGACAAGGGGGCACTATTCCTGTCCCTGACACCAATGATAGGGCACTATTCCTGCTACTGACACTAACAATGGAGCATAATTTCTCCCACTGATACCAATGATGGGGCACTATTCCTCCCACTGAAAAAAACAGCCAACAGGTGGATCAAGCCTTCCTTTTAGTTACACAAAGCCACGGGTATTTATTGTGCTCCATTACAACCTTCCAGCCGCCGGAGTCCTAACAACCAATGATGTCATCAGTGGGCTGGATTCAGGTACATTTGCGCTTTTTTTGCGGAAGGCGCAGGGCAACGTTTTTGCCCTGCGCCCCCGCAAATTTACTGCGCTGCCCTTGATTCACGGAGCAGTAGCTCCGTAAATTGCATGGGCGCGCCGGCAAAATGCCCGGGAATCATTTAAATTAGGCGCGTTCCCGCGCCGATCGTAGAGCGCATGCTCCGTCTGGAAACTTTCCCGACGCGCATTGCGGCAAAGGACGTCATTTGCTTCAAAGTGAACGTGAATGGCGTCCAGCGCCATTTACGAATCACTTACGCAAACTACGTACATTTGAAATTTCGCGACGCGGGAACGACGGGTATACGTAACATTGGCTGCCCCTGCTAATAGCAGGGGCAGCCTTACGCGAAAAACGCCGTACGGAAACAACGTAAACTGCGTACGCTGGGCTCGCGCAACGCTGTGAAACGGCGTTAGTATGCAATTTGCATACTATACGCTGAGCACAACGGGAGCGCCCCCTAGCGGCCATCGCAAGAATGCAGCCTAAGATATGCGGGCATAAGAGCCTTATGCCGCGCATATCTTAGGCTGCAGTCGGCGTAACGAGGTTCCTGAATCAGGAGCATTCGTTACGCCGGGGCAAGTAAGCAATTGCGCTGTGTAACCTATGGTTACACAGACGCAATTGCTTCTTGAATCCAGCCCAGTGTTATTAAGAAGGGTGTTGATCTCCTGCACAGCATCCTTGTTTGCCCCTCCCCTGTCCCTCTCCGTCAACACAGGGGTCATATTAGCTGAGTGATGGAGAGAAACTGAGGGGGAAGAGAAACTCTGGAATACTAGTCGGTACACAAAGTTGTATTTGTTTTGGAAGAATAAATCACCTCTATTGTTGGGTGTCCTAAGTTTGTCGATGCTACCAGTGGCGGTGCGTCCATAAAGGGCGCAGGAGCGCCGCCCCCTCTCTCCTGTCACCCCTCTTTCACCATAGATAGATTCATGCATTGCATAAATCTATCTATGGTCGCTGCTGCCATCCCCTATTCAGGTGTCCGGTCCCTTGTCGGGCGCCGGGCATCTGAATTACAGCGGCGGGGGTGTATTTGGAAGCACCTGATTAGAGCCGTGGGCTCTGATAGGCTTCCGAAATGGTAAACAGCGGGCGCAATGCTGTGCGTTCGATGTTTATTTAGTGTTGTGTTAGGGAAGCAAATCAATCGCTTTCCTAACACTGACCCGCCTCTCAGCCAATCAGGTGCTCGGGTCTGGTTACCAGTCACCTGATTGGCTGAAGCAACAGGCGCTGTGATTGGATGCCTATTAGGGATCCAATCATAGCAGAGGACGGGAGAAGACATCGAGAACTCAGAGTGTGGAGAACAGCGCCGTGACCCGAGACAGGTAAGTGCCGGGTGGGGGATGCACACTGGGGCAGCATTTGCTGGGGCACAGTAGCGGCAATTGATAGGCACACTGGCAGCAATTGATGGGCACAGTAGCGGCAATTGATGGGGCACAGTAGCGGCAATTGATGGGGCACAGTAGCAGCAATTGATAGGCACACTGGCAGCAATTGATGGGGCACAGTAGCGGCCATTGATGGGGCACAGTAGCGCCAATGGATGGGGCACAGTAGCGCCAATTGATGGAGCACAGTAGCGGCAATTAATGGGGCACATTAGCGGCAATTAATGGGGCACAGTAGCGGCAATTGATGGGGCACAGTAGCGGCCATTGATGGGGCACAGTAGCGCCAATGGATGGGGCACAGTAGCGCCAATTGATGGAGCACAGTAGCGGCAATTAATGGGGCACAGTAGCGGCAATTAATGGGGCACAGTAGCGGCAATTGATGGGGCACAGTAGCGGCCATTGATGGGGCAGAGTAGCGGCAATTGATGGGGCACAGTGGCAGCAATTGATGGGGCACAGTAGCGGCAATTGATGGGCACAGTGGCAGAAATTGATGGGCACAGTAGCGGCAATTTATGGGGCACAGTAGCGGCAATTGATGGGGCACAGTAGCAGCAATTGATAGGCACAGTAGCGCCAATTGATGGAGCACAGTAGCGGCAATTAATGGGGCACAGTAGCAGCAATTGATAGGCACAGTAGCGCCAATTGATGGAGCACAGTAGCGGCAATTGATGGGGCACAGTGGCAGCAATTGATGGGGCACAGTAGCGCCAATTGATGGGCACAGTGGCAGAAATTGATGGGCACACTGGCAGCAATTGATGGGGCACAGTAGCTGCATTTGATGGCACAGTGGCGGTAATTTATGGGAACAGTGGCTGCATTTGATGCGTTTGATGGGCACAGTGGCTGCGTTTTATGGGCACAGTAGCTGCGTTTGATGGGCACAGTAGCTGCGTTTGATGGGCACAGTCAGGGCAGCCATCACAACTTTTGGGGCTCCTTACACAGCTTTAGGCAGGGCCCCTTACAGGTGTAATGGAAAAAAAAAACGGGAGGGGGTCCAGCAGGGCCCCTTACAGGTGTAATGCCTGTACCCCCTGATAGCGGCCCTGGGCACAGTAGCTGCATTTGATGGGCACAGTGGCTGCAATTGATGTTTTTTTTTTTCAGTTTGTTTGCGCCCCCCCCAAAAAAAAAGAATTGGAGCACCAGCCGCCACTGGATGCTGCTGCGTTACGTAAAAAGATTAGAATCGTTTTTTACATTTTAACATGGGTAGTAGCCTTGAGATTGTCCATAATTGTAAAGGCTGCCTTGACTGAAAACAGGTTGAGACGCCCCGCAGGCTTAGCGGATCAGAGCTACACTAACACGGGGGAGTTTGTTTTAAATGTCCTGCGTCTGTTTTCCCAAAAAACGATTTCACAAGTCCTTTCCCGTAGATCGTTGCACAACAAAGAAGTCTTCCCGGTCATATCAGGTTCTTCAAACATCAGGAAGCCAAGTGATCCAACAAGTCTGTATTGTGGAAGGAGAAGCGTCTGATCGGATGCCAGCTGATCGGCTCTTGCCACCTTCCTGAGAGAACATGTTGATTCTGTATGGCTCACCTGCACCAAAATATTTGCCAAGAACCAATACTATTGAGATCATTATTATTGTATACGAGCATTGGCCCAGATTCAAGAAGCAATTCCGCCTGTGTAATCATAGGTTACACAGCGCAATTGCTTACTTGCCCCGGCGTTACGAATGCTCCTGATTCAGGAACATCGTAACGCCGACTGCAGCCTAAAATCTGCGTGGCATAAGGCTCTTATGCCACGCATATTTTAGGCTGCATTCTTGCGTTGGCCGCTAGGGGGCGCTCCCATTGTGCTCAGTGTATAGTATGCAAATTGCATACTAACACCGATTCACAATGTTGCGCGAATCCTGCGTACGCAAGTTACGTCGTTTCCGTACGGCGTGTTTAGCGTAAGGCTGCCCCTTCTAATAGTAGGGGTAGCCAATGCTAAAGGATACCCGTCGTTCCTGCGTTGCGATATTTGAATGTTACGTAGTTTGCGTAAGTGATTCGTGAATGGCGCTGGACGCCATTCACGTTCACTCTGAAGCAAATGACGTCCTTGCGACGTCATTTGCCGCAATGCACGTCGGGAAAGTTTCCCGACGGAGCATGCGCTCTACGCTCGGCGCGGGAGCGCGCCTAATTTAAATGATTCCCGCCCCCTACGGGATCATTTAAATTGCGTGCTCTAGCGCTGGGCAATTTTGCCGGCGCGCCCTCGCAATTTACGGAGCTACTGCTCCGTGAATCGAGGGCAGCGGAGCAAATTTGCGGGGGCGCAGGGCAAAATCGTTGCCCTGCGCCTCCGCAAAAAAAGCGCAATTCTCTTTGAATCCGGGCCAATGTTTTTTTTGACAACAGTCCGACCGCGTGTACGCTCCATCGGACAAACTTTTTCGCTTTTTCATCGGAGAAATGTGCGCTGTGAGAACAGACAAACTTTCCCGGCAACAAATGTCCGATGGAGGCTAATCCGATCGTGTGTACACAAGTCCATCGGAAACTAAGTCCAAAGTACAAACACGCATGATCAGAACCAATGCTAAAGATCAGCCAACAGTAGCAGAAGTTGCCCGCAGGGTGGCGGTAAAGAGCTGAAAAAAACACGTGATTTGGTGAAAGTTGGCTGAAAAAGTCCTGCCGTGTGTATGCATACCAACAGGGTCGGTGCTACCACTAGGCAACTACTGCCTAGGGCGCCCAGCCACTGGGGGGCTTCTACTCTCTTCTCTCTGCAGCAATCAACTAAGTCTCAGCATCAGTAGGCAGCCGCCGCTCCGTTCGCACATAGTGTCAGAGGCGCAGCGGCAGGGAAGGACTGTGTCTGTGTCCCGACTCCCGAATAAATGGAAGCAAGCAAACATTCATTGATGGGCACTGGTAGGCTGCATTTGATGGGCGCTGGTGAGGCTGCATTTGATGGGCGCTGGTGAGGCTGGATTGATGGGCACTGGTGAGGCTGCATTCGATGGGCCCTGGTAGGCTGCATTAATGGGAGCTGGTGAGGATGCATTTGATGGGTGCTGGTGAGGCTGTATTGATGGGCGCTGGTGAGGCTGCATTTGATGGGTGCTGGTGAGGCTGCATTTGATGGGCGCTGGTGAGGCTGCATTTGATGGGCGCTGGTGAGGCTGCATTTGATGGGCGCTGGTGAGGCTGTATTGATGGGCGCTGGTGAGGCTGCATTTGATGGGCGCTGGTGAGGTTGCATTGATGGGCGCTGGTGAGGCTGCATTTGATGGGCCCTGGTGAGGCTGCATTGATGGTCGCTGGTGAGGCTACATTTGATGGACACTAGTGAGGCTGCATTTGATGGACGCTGGTGAGGCTGCAATTGATGGGCGCTGGTGAGGCTGCATTTGATGGGCGCTGGTGAGGCTGCATTTGATGGGCCCTGGTGAGGCTGCATTTGATTGGCACGGGTGAGGCTGCATTTGATGGGCGCTGGTGAGGCTGCATTTGATGGGCACTGGTGAGGCTACATTTGATAGGCACTAGTGAGGCTGCATTTGATGAGCGCTGGTGAGGCTGCATTTGATGGGCGCTGGTGAGGCTGCATTGATGGGCCCTGGTGAGGCTGCATTTGATGGGCGCTGGTGAGGCTGCATTGATGGGCCCTGGTGAGGCTGCATTTGATGGGTGCAGGTGAGGCTGCATTTGATTGGCATGGGTGAGGCTGCATTTGATGGGCGCTGGTGAGGCTGCATTTGATGGGCGCTGGTGAGGCTGCATTGATGGGCCCTGGTGAGGCTGCATTTGATGGGCGCTGGTGAGGCTGCATTGATGGGCCCTGGTGAGGCTGCATTTGATTGGCACGGGTGAGGCTGTATTTGATGGGCCCTGGTGAGGCTGCATTTGATGGGTGCTGGTGATTCTGCATTGATGGGCCCTGGTGAGGCTGCATTTGATGGGCCCTGGTAGGCTGCATTAATGGGCGCTGGTGAGGCTGCATTTGATGGGCGCTGGTGAGGCTGCATTGATGGGCCCTGGTGAGGCTGCATTTGATGGGTGCAGGTGAGGCTGCATTTGATTGGCATGGGTGAGGCTGCATTTGATGGGCGCTGGTGAGGCTGCATTTGATGGGCGCTGGTGAGGCTGCATTGATGGGCCCTGGTGAGGCTGCATTTGATGGGCGCTGGTGAGGCTGCATTGATGGGCCCTGGTGAGGCTGCATTTGATTGGCACGGGTGAGGCTGTATTTGATGGGCCCTGGTGAGGCTGCATTTGATGGGTGCTGGTGATTCTGCATTGATGGGCCCTGGTGAGGCTGCATTTGATGGGCCCTGGTAGGCTGCATTAATGGGCGCTGGTGAGGCTGCATTTGATGGGCGCTGGTGAGGCAGCATTTGATGGGCACTGGTGAGGCTGCATTTGATAGGTGCTGGTGAGGCTGAAATTGATGGGCGCTTCATTAAAAAGGTGGGGTATACATGGGAAAGGGGGTGGAGTCAGGGGTGGGGCCAATGGGGGTGCAAAATGAGGTTTTGCCTAGGGTATCAAAAATCCTTTCACCAGCCCTGCATACCAAGGTCACGGCCAAAGCCCATTCGAAGCAAAATCCACAGAAAAGTACGTTGGAAGTCCGATCGTGTGTATGAGGCTTTAGAATCCCAAGGAAATCGACCGTTTTTCGGGTTGTAAAAAATGACGTTTTTTTTAACGTCGTTAAAAACGGCAGAGCATTTTTCACGATGTAAAAAATGGGCATTAAAAATTTCGAACATGCTCTAATTTTTCACGTCATTTTTAACGCTGTAGTTTTTTACGTCTTAAAAAATGGTCGTGTGTGGGCTTTAACGACATGAAAAAACCGTGCATGCTCAGAAGCAAGTTATGAGACGGGAGCGCTCGTTCTGGTAAAACTAGCGTTCGTAATGGAGTAAGCACATTCATCACGCTGTAACAGACAGAAAACCGCAAATCATCTTTTACTAACACAAAATCAGCTAAAGCTGCCCAAAGGGTGGCGCCATCCGCATGGAACTTCCCCTTTTTTGTGCCGTCGTACGTGTTGTACGTCACCACGCTTTGCTAGAGCATTTTTTTTTCACGATCGTGTGTGGGCAACGTCGTTTTAACCACTTAAGACCCGGACCAATATGCAGGTTAAGGACCTTGCCCCTTTTTGCGATTCGGCACTGCGTCGCTTTAACTGACAATTGCGCGGTCGTGCGACGTGGCTCCCAAACAAAATTGGCGTCCTTTTTTTCCCACAAATAGAGCTTTCTTTTGGTGGCATTTGATCACCTCTGCGGTTTTAATTTTTTGCGCTATAAACAAAAATAGAGCGACAATTTTGAAAAAAATCAATATTTTTTACCTTTTGCTATAATAAATATCCCCAAAAAAGATATATACAGTATATATATATATATTAAAAAAAAAATCCTCAGTTTAGGCCGATACGTATTCTTCTACCTATTTTTGGTAAAAAAATCTAAATAAGCGCTTAACGATTAGTTTGCGCAAAATGTATAGCGTTTACAAAATAGGGGATAGTTTTATGGCATTTTTATTAATATTTTTTTTTTTTACTACTAATGGGGGCGATCAGCGATTTTTTCGTGACTGCGACATTATGGCGGACACTTCGGACAATTTTGACACATTTTTTGGACCATTGTCATTTTCACAGCAAAAAAATGCTATAAAAATGCATTGGGGTAGATTCAGGTAGCAATTACGCCTACGTATCCATAGATATGCAGCGTAATTGCTAAGTATCGCCGGCGTATCAACTTTCTGTATTCAGAAAGCTAGATATGCCGACTGTAGCCTAAGATACGACTGGCATAAGTCTCTTATGCCGTCGTATCTTAGGGTGCAATCTGACGCTGGCCGCTAGGTGGCGTTCCCGTAGTGGTCAGCGTAGAGTATGCAATTGCATACTCACGCCGATTCACAAACGTATGCGCGCCCGGCGTTCGAGTTTTACGTCGTTTGCGTACGTCGCTTCCGTCGTAAGGCTGCTCCTGCTATTAGGAGGTGCAGCCAATGGTAAGTATGGACGTCGTTCCCGCGTCGCGATTTTCGAAACTTGCGTCGTTTGCGTAAGTGGATCGTGAATGGTGCTGGACGCCATTTACGTTCACGGCAAAGCAAATGACGTCCTTGTGACGTCATTTACCACAATGCACGTCGGGAAATTTTCCCAACGGAGCATGCGCAGTATGTTCGGCGCGGGAATGCGCCTAATTTAAATGATCCACGCCCCCTACGGGATCATTTAAATTACGCGCGCTTACGCCGGCCTCTTTTACGATACGCCGCCGCAAATTAGCGAGCAAATGCTTCGTGAATGAAGCGTAGCTCAAGTAATTTAAGGAGGCGTAGCGTAAAAACGATACCCTGCGCCGCCGTATCAGTGCGCGCCCGTACCTGAATCTGGGCCACTGTTTACTGTGAAAATGACAATTGCAGTTTAGGAGTTAACCACTAGGGGGCGCTGAAGGGGTTAAGTGTCTCTAACTGTAGGGGGGCGGGGCTGGACGTGTGACGTCATTAATTGTCTTTTCCTATATCAGGGAACAGAAGATCAATGACAGTGCCACTGTGAAGAACGGGGAAGGTGTGTTTACACACAGCTCTCCTCGTTCTTCAGCTCCGGGGACCAAACGCGGGACACCGACAGCGATCGGGTCCCGCGGCCGCAGTCACGGAGCTTCGCATTGGGTCGTGTGTGTGCGCCGGCAGTGCGCGCGCGACCCACGGCTGGGCTCTTAAAGGCGACGTACCTGTACATGCATGTGCCCAGCCATGCTATTCTGCCGACGTATATGTGCAGGAGGCGGTCCTTAACCACTTCCCGACCGCCGCATGTATATGTACGTCGGCAGAATGGCACGTACAGGCACATTGGCGTACCTGTACGTCCCTGCCTAGACGTGGGTCGGGGGTCCGATCAGGACCCCCCCCGCTACATGCGGCAGTCAGATTCCTGCGGGGAGTGATCCGGGACGACGGCGCGGCTATTCGTTTATAGCCGCTCCGTCGCGATCACTCCCCAGAGCTGAAGAACGGGGAGAGTCGTATGTAAACACGGCTTCCCCATGCTTCACTGTGGCGGCTGCATCGATCGAGTGATCCCTTTTATAGGGGAGACTCGATCGATGACGTCAGTCCTACAGCCACACCCCCCTACAGTTGTAAACACACACTAGGTAAACCCTAAAAGTCGGTTCACACTAGGGCGACACGACTTCCAGCGCGACTTTCAGAGGCGACTCCGACACGACTTGAGCATGAACCACAGGGCGATCTGGGGCGATTTACAACACGACTTGAAGTCGTCTCCAGGACAGGAGACTTTCCAGTGGCCAATCAAACAACAATCAGCTCTAGGGGAGGGAGGTGGAGGGAGGGGTTTGCCTGAGAAATGTATGTTATCTTCCTGGAAAGTCGCTTCAGTTAAGACAGTGATCAGACTTGGATCAGACTTGGAGGCGACTTCCATTGAAATCAATGGGTACAAATCGCCTACAAGTCAGATTGAAGTAGTACAGGAACTTCTTTTGAAGTCGGAACGACTCGAGTCGTGTGTATTAACACCGCTCCCATTCACTTGCACTGTTTTTCTCGACTTGAGGCGACTTCAAGTTGGATCCCAAGTCGCCCCAGTGTGAACCGGCTCTAACTCCTACAGCGCCCCCTGTGTTTAACTCCCAAACTGCAACTGTCATTTTCACAATAAACAATGCAATTTAAATGCATTTTTTGCTGTGAAAATGACAATGGTCCCAAAAATGTGTCAAAATTGTCTGAAGTGTCCGCCATAATGTCGCAGTCACGAAAAAAATCGCTGATCGCCGCCATTAGTAGTAAAAAAAAAAAAAAAGATCCGCTATTTTGTAAACGCTATAAATTTTGCGCAAACCAACCGATAAATGCTTATTGCGATTTTTTTTACCAAAAATATGTAGAAGAATACGTATCGGCCTAAACTGAGGAAAAAAAAAATTATAGATGTTTTTGGGGGATATTTATTATAGCAAAAAGTATAAAATATATAATTTTTTTCAAAATTGTCGCTCTATTTTTGTTTATAGCGCAAAAAATAAAAACCGCAGAGGTGATCAAATACCACCAAAAGAAAGCTCTATTTGTGGGAAAAAAAGAACGCCAATTTTGTTTGGGAGCCACGTCGCACGACCGCGCAATTGTCTGTTAAAGCGACGCAGTGCCGAATAGTAAAAACCCTTTGGGTCATTTAGCAGCATATTGGTCCGGTCCTTAAGTGGTTAAGTGGTTAATGATGGGGTTGAAAAAAACGTCGTTTTTTTCTAGACCCTTAAAAACTAAATTTTTTACAACCTGAAAAACGGTCGTGTGTACGCGGCATAAGAACTTGGAAAAGGGAGATCTTGGCTGACGGCAGAAAAAGACCAATTGGCCCATCAACTCTGACCCCTTTTTTTTGTTTGCTTTTGCTTAGCTTTTTTTTTTTTACTTTTTAATCAGAGTTTATCAGACCTTTGCTTGTCCCAAAGAGTACACCAGCCTTGTACCTATTGACTTGAACAAGCTGTTCCAAACCCTCAGATGAAACATAATAAGGTTTGTGTTGTGGATCTCGTGTCATTAGCCACTGCAATGATGTGCTTTCCCACGTACATGCTTCTTACATAGTTAGCCAGGTTGAAAAAAGACACAAGTCCATCAAGTTCAACCATAAGAAATAAAATAATAATAATATCATACAATCCCATACACCCAACTCCATACCCACAGTTGATCCAGAGGAAGGCAAAAAACCCCAGCAGAGCATGATCCAATTTGCTACATCAGGGGAAAAAAATTCCTTCCTGATCCCCCGAGAGGCAATCGGATTTTCCCTGGATCAACTATACCTACAAATCTTAGGGCCAGATTCCCGTAAATCCTGCGGCGGCGTCGCGTAAGCCATTTACACTATGCCGCCACTACTTACAGGAGCAAGTGCCGTATTCTCCAAGCACTTGCTCCGTAATTTGCGGCGGCGTAGTGTAAATGGCCCGGCGTATGGCCGCGTAATTCAAAGGGGGCGGCTTGTATTCAAATTAAGCGCGCCCCCGCGCCGAGCCCAGTGCGCATGCTCCAGCTCACGACGGAAAACGTCAATGACGCTTACGTAAACGACGACTACGCGGCGCAAATTCGTTCGGGAATCGGCGTATCAGGCTCATTTGCATAGTCAAATGAGAACTGAACGTAAAAGCCACCTAGCGGCCAGCGTCGAATTACATCTAAGATCCGACGGTGTAAGTGACTTACACCTGTCAGACCTTGGCCGTATCTATGCGAAAATGATTCTAGGAATCACTTGCATAGATACCCGGGGCCAAAAACAGAGATACGACGGTGTTTCCTGAGATACACCGCCGTAACTCTTTTGAGAATCTGGCCCTTAGTACTCAGTTATGGGGCCAGATTCACGTAGATCAGCAGATCTATAGATCCACTCGATCTACGTGATTTAAGATCCGCTCCCGCAAGTTTAGGAGGCAAGTGGCTAATTCACAAAACACTTACCTCCAAACTTGCGGCGGCGGATCCTAAATCCCCCGGCGGAATTCAAATTCCGCGGCTAGGGGGAGTGTACTATTTAAATCAGGCGCGTTTCCGCGCCGATTTAAATGCGCATGCGCCGTCCGGGGTATTTCCCAGCGTGCATTGCTCCCACTGACGTCGCTAGGACGTCAGTGGTTTCGACGCTTACGTAAACGACGTCCATCCGTATTCTAGAACGACTTACGCAAACGACGTTAAAAAATTCAAATTCGACCCGGGAACGCCGGTTATACAGTACTTAACACTGGCTGCGCCTGATAAAAGCAGGGGTAAGTATACGACGGGTATGCCGCTACGGAAACGTCGTAAGAAGACTGCGTCGGGTCCGCATACGTTTGTGAATTTGCGTATCTCGCTGATTTACATATTATTCAAGGTAAATCAGCGGGAACGCCCCCGGCGCCATTTTTAAATTGAAAAAAAGATCCGACAGTGTAACACAGTTACACCTGTCGGATCTTAGCCCTATCTATGCGTAACTGATTCTATGAATCAGGCGCATAGATAGGACCAGTGTAAGTCAGAGATACGATGGTGTATCTGTAGATAGTCGTATCTCTTTGTGAATCTGGCCCATAGTCTGTACATTTAGGAAAGTATCCAGGCCTTTCTTATAGCAATCTACTGAGCTGGCCAGAACCACCTCTGGAGGGAGTCTGTTCCACATTTTCACAGCTCTTACTGTGAAGAAACCTTTCCGTATTTGGAGGTGAAATCTCTTTTCCTCTAGATGTAAAGAGTGCCCCCTTGTCCTCAGTGTTGACCGTAAAGTGAATAACTCAACACCAAGTTCACTGTATGGACCTCTTATATATTTGTACATGTTGATCATATCCCCCCTAATTCTCCTCTTCTCAAGAGTGAATAAATTCAGTTCCTCTAATCTTTCCTCATAGCTGAGCTCCTCCATGCCTCTTATCAGTTTGGTTGCCCTTCTCTGCACTTTCTCCAGTTCCCTGATATCCTTGGGGCCCAAAACTGAACTGCATATTCCAGATGAGGTCTTACTAATGATTTGTACAGATTTGTGTTTGGTACAGTGGCAGCATTTGGTGGACACAATGGGGGTTATTTACAAAAGGCAAATCCACTTTTCACTGCAAGTGCACTTGAAAGTTCAGTCGCTGTAGCTCTGAGGGGGGCATGCAAGGAAAATAAAGAACAGCATTTTAGCTTGTACATGATTGGATGATAAAATCAGCAGAGCTTTTCCTCATTTCAGATCCTCCCCTCAGATCAACAGCGACTGCACTTCAAAGTGCACTTGTAGTGCAAAGTGGATTTGCCTTTAATAAATCAACCCCAATGACTGCGTTTGATGGCACAGTGGCTGGATTTGATGGGTACAGTGGCTGGATTTGATGGGCACAGTGGCAGCATTTGATGGCACAGTTGCTGCGTTTGATGGCACAGTGGCAGCGTTCGATGGGCACAGTTGCTGCGTTTGATGGCACAGTGTCAGCATTTGGTGGCCACAATGACTGCGTTTGATGGCACAGTGGCTGTGTTTGGTACAGTGGCTGGATTTGATGGGCACAGTGGCAGCATTTGGTGGACACAATGACTGCGTTTGATGGCACAGTGGCTGTGTTTGGTACAGTGGCTGGATTTGATGGGCACAGTGGCAGCATTTGGTGGACACAATGACTGCGTTTGATGGCACAGTGGCTGGATTTGATGGGTACAGTGGCTGGATTTGATGGGCACAGTGGCAGCATTTGATGGCACAGTTGCTGCGTTTGATGGCACAGTGGCAGCGTTTGATGGCACAGTGGCAGCGTTCGATGGGCACAGTTGCTGCGTTTGATGGCACAGTGGCAGCATTTGGTGGCCACAATGACTGCGTTTGATGGCACAGTGGCTGTGTTTGGTACAATGGCTGGATTTGATGGGCACAGTGGCAGCATTTGGTGGCCACAATGGCTGCGTTTGATGGCACAGTGGCTGTGTTTGGTACAGTGGCTGGATTTGATGGGCACAGTGAGGCTGCAATTAATGTTTTTTTTTTTCAGAATTTTTCAGTTTGTTTGCGCCCCCCCAAAAATTTTGAGCACCAGCCGCCACTGAATTAGCCCACAAATTATATAACAGATTTGGCTCCCTTTTTTCTCAATAGAGTTTGTGTTTGATGTTTACCTTAAACCGAATCCAAGGTAGTTCCGCTCATCCCTATGGACACATTCCATGGTGGTTGGGTGTGGATATAAATGCTGGGGTATATTCCTGATAATCTGAGGTAGGACTCAAAAAGCAGTTACAGTTTTGTTGTGTAGGCTTCCTGTAGACCTCGATGTTCATGTTCCTAAAGACGTGCCTTTGGAGAACCTATAAAACGTCTTCAACCTTACAAAACAAGTCCAGTTGAACGTGACCAACGACTACTACCTACTACTACCTATAGGCCCGGATTCACATACATCGGCGCATATTTATGCCGCCGTAGCTGATCTTTTTTACGCTACGCCGACGCAGCGCAGAGAGGCAAGCACTGGATTCACAAAGCCAGTGCTGCCAAATCTGCGCTGGGTTTCTTATGCCGCGTACACACGGTCGTTTTTTTGTGATGAAAATAAAAACGACATTTTTAAAAACGTCATTTAAAATGAGTGTGTGTGGGCAAAACGTTGTTTTATGTCTTCTGAAAAACGACAAAAAAAAAATTCGAACGTGCTTAAATTTCGTTTTTTAAAATGTATTTTTTTGTGTTATAAAAAATGACCGTGTGTGGGCTAAAACGACGTTTAAAACAACGTTTTTAAACCCGCGCATGCTCAGAAGAAAGTTATAACGCGAGCTTGAATGGAACAGAGTGCCGTCGTATGTGCTGTACGTAACCGCGCTTTGCTAGAGCTTTTTGAAAAAACGATGGTGTGTAGGCAACGTCGTTTTTTAAAATGAAGTTTGAAAAACTTAGTTTTTTTTCATGATAAAAAACGAATTTTTTTTTTATCACAAAAACGACCGTGTACGTGGCATTAGGCGTAAGTCGTCGTAAGTGGAAGTGGGCGTGAGCCATGCAAATGAGGCGTTACCCCATGCAAATGATGGGCGGAGCGCCAGATAGATACGAATAACGAACGGCGTATGCGCCGTCCCGTGGACGCATCCCAGTGCGCATGCTCAGAATCACGTCGGAACGAATGCCTAAGATACGACGGATCACTGCCTACGGCGTGAACGTAACCTACGCCCAGCCATATTCACATACAACGTAAACTACGTAAAATACGACGGCTTGTGTTCCCTGGTCCATACCTTTGCATGGGTTGCGCCTCATATATGGGGAATAACTTTACTCTGGACGTACGACTTACGCGCACAAGTCGTAGCCTGCGTAGGATGGACGTACGTTTGTGAATCGGCGTATCTCTCTCATTTGCATATGTGAATAGAAAATCAATGGGGGCGCCAAATACGTCCAGCGTAAATATGCGTCCACGATACGACGGCGTAGGCAAGTTATGTCGGTCGGATGAAGCCTCTTTTCAGGCGTATCTTAGTTTTTTGGGCACGCGCACAGATACGACGGCGCATATTTACACTTACGCTGCGTATTTCGAGATACGTCGGCGTAAGTGCTTTGTGAATCCGGGCCATACTGTTTTGTAAGTTTGCATCCATGCATTGCTCAACATTGACAGAACACTGACAGCTATGGCGCGAGTAACAAAAACAGACGTGTTAAAGCCGTCTTGTAATTCCCAGAACTTGGCACCTGATGTGAAAACACGCAGCTCAGCTTCAGCCAATCGGATCTATCCACTGCGACACACACCTTCGTGCCTCGTGCATTGTCATTTCTTTTTTTTTTTTTTTTATCCTCTTACCATTCTAGAATATTGACAAAGATCTCTGAGCAAACTGTAGGAAGGTTAAATACGACAAGTCAATATTGACGCGGTGGGATAGATGTTGAGCTTCGAGGAGAAAGGTCGGCATAAATGATATCATACGAAATAAACATGTTTATACGGCACGACCATCCATGACTTTGCACGCTATTAGAGTTCAGTCTCGTGTTTAAAGTGACACTAAACTATATAATTATTCGCCAATTATAATCTATACACTTCCACTACTTAAAGGGGTAGATTCAGAGAGCAATTACGCCGGCGTATCCATAGATACGCCGCGTAATTGCTAAGTTGCGCCGGCGTATCTACTTTCTGTATTCAGAAAGCTCGATACGCCGACTGTAGCCTAAGATACGACTGGCATAAGTCTCTTACGCCGTCGTATCTTAGGGTGCATTCTGACGCTGGCCGCTAGGTGGCGCTCCCGTAGTTTTCAGCGTAGAGTATGCAAATTGCCTACTTACGCCGATTCACAAACGTACGCGCGCCCGGCGTTCGTTTTTTACGTCGTTTGCGTTAAGGCTTTTCCGGCGTAACGTTGTTCCTGCTATTAGGAGGCGCAGCCAATGTTAAGTATGGACGTCGTTCCCGCTTTGAAATTTGAATTTTTTACGTTGTTTGCGTAAGTCGTTCGCGAATAGGGCTGGACGTAAATTACGTTCACGTCGAAACCAATACGTTGTTGCGCCGTACTTGGAAGCAATGCACACTGGGATATGTACACGGACGGCGCATGACAAAACGTCAATCGCGTCGGGTCATCAAAAATTTAAATAAAACACGCCCCCTTCCACATTTGAATTACGCGTGCTTACGCCGGTCCCTTTTACGCTACGCCGCCGCTACTTACGGAGCAAGTGCTTTGTGAATACAGCACTTGCTCCTGTAAGTTACGGCGGCGTAGCGTAAATACGAAACGCTGCGCCGCCTTAACTATGCGCGCCCGTACGTGAATCTACCCCAAAGTGTCTGCTGACTTTAATAAATACACACTTACCTATCTGGGGGTCCAGCTCCGTCCTCACCCAGGCTAGTTCTTCACTAGACTTTGGGTTCCCGAGATCTTATAGGTGGGCATCCGGCTGTGACAGCTCGCGGCTTCACAGCCAAGTGCCCACCACGCTGAGCATTGTAATTGGTCCCACAGTCTTCTGGGACATGTGACGTAGGGTGCCCACGTGTCCCGGATTGCCCGGGACTGTCCCGCAATTGACATGTCTGTCCAGGAGAGGGCTGGCAGCCTTAGGCCTGGGGGGCAAGTCCAGTCAAGTGGCCCATTGAACCGCCGAATAAGCTCACCATCCATGGCCTACCTGGTTTTTCAATGCAGCCTCACCAGTGCCAATCAGTGCAGCCAACTCCAGTGCCCATCAATGCAGCCTGATCACTGGGGCAGGTTACATGGGGGGGGGGGGGAGATGGGGGGTCAGCTAGGCGTGTCAGGGTCTCTCACCTCAGTGATCTCAGCTCAGCAGGTCCTTGCACGCCACGGCCTCCTGGGGGGGGTAATGCTCCTGGTCCTGGGGTCAAGTTGCAGCCAGCGCCCAGCCCTGCGTCCCGACTCCCTGGCACGCACTGCCTCTGCCTGCTTCCAAGAAACCGATCCCAGGGAGTTGTAGTTTCTTCTACACTGCTCTGTTTTCCCCCCACCGGGAGGGAGTTGTAGTTTCCTCTGCGCTGCTCTGTTTTCCACCCACCGGGAGCTTGAGCATGGACTACAACTCTTGGAATGCAACAGCTAGTGGTCAGCCGCTGTGGCCGTGACTTCCTAGCGCAGAATAAAAAAGAAAATGGTAGAGGGCAGCGGCTGCCGGGCCATTTTGAACATAAGTTAGAGCGGCCTGGGAGGCAATTGTCACCCTGCCCCCCGGCCCAGCCCTCCCCTGTGTCTGTCCCTGGTCCCGGGCACCTTCATTCTGGGACAATACCATGTCCCGGAATGAAATGGAGGACACAGCCACCCCCTACTAACTAATAACTACATTTCCGGAACTGGTTGCTAGGGCCGGTGCTGTCTGGCATCTTGCACCCAGTGCTAGGGCCTGCACCTAGTGCAGCCCTGCTGTCCCCACCCACCCCGGCACCTCCTCCTTCTTCGGCACCCAGCGGCAAGCAGCAGGGACTGGTGTGATGTTCACTCTCCAGATAGTGACGCCACTCCTTTCCTTCTATGCACACAGCTCATGCAGAGGGAGTGACAGCAGCACTGTATCTGGTGGCAGGCTTTGGGTGGCAAGCGGCACTGCATCTGGTGGCAAGTGGCACAATTACCTGACAAATGACCCACCGTCAAATTCCCCATCAGCCCTGAAGACTACATTTCTCCTGCCCCCTCATCTTTTTCGGGGGAAGGTGAGAGAGGGGGTGTCCCTGAATGGCAGTTTGTAAATGTGGTCACCCTACTGTGACGTGTCCCAGAAGACTGTGAGGAGGGGGGGGGGGACTTCTGCTCAAATCACATAGGCAGTCGGAGCAGAAGTGGAAGCGGATACCTGTCAAAATCAGGTCCCCCTCCCAAAAGTACCATTATTGGAAGAGGTTAGGGGGGAGGCCTTAAAGCGTAAATTCCCATTTTGGGTGGAGTTCCCTTTTAATGGTCCTGTAATCAATTTTTCATTAAACGCTTGCCGACCGACGCACGCCGATGTACGTCGGCAGAATGGCACAGCTACGCATATGGGCGTACAGGTACGTCCCTTTATTATGTGCAGCCAAGGGTTGCGCGCGCTCCGCCGGCGGCGCTCTCGCGACCCGCTTGGGTACTCCGTGACCGCGCACGCGGGACCCGCAGACCCGATCGCCGCCGGTGTCCCGCGATTGGGTCACGGAGCTGAATAACAGGGAGAGGTAGTGTAAACAAACCTTTCCCCGTTCTTCCTAGTGTGACTGCCACTGATCGTCTGTTCCCTGTCATAGGGAATGACGATCAGTGGCGTCACACGCCAAGCCACGCCCCCACACAGTAAGAATCACTCCCTTAGGGCACACCTAACCCCTTCAGCGCCCCTACAGGTTAACCCCTTCACTGCCAGTGTAATTTTCACATTAATCAGTGCATTTTTATAGCAAAATAGTGTCAAAAGTGTCCGATGTGTCCGCCATAATGTCGCAGTCAAGATAAAAATCGCTGCTTACCGTTACTAGTAAAAAACAAATAATAATAAAAATGCCATAAAACTATCCCCTATTTTGTAGACGCGTTTAATTTTTGCGCAAATCAATTAATAAACGCTTATTGCGATTTTATCTGCCAAAAATATGTAGAAGAATACGTATCGGTCTAAACTGAGGGAAAAAAAAAATTTATATATTTTTTGGGGATATTTATTATAGCAAAAAGTTTAAAATATTGCATTTTTTTCAAAATTGTCGCTCTATTTTTGTTTATAGCTCAAAAAAAAAAAATGCAGAGGTGATCAAATACCACCAAAAGAAAGCTCTATTTGTGGGGAAAAAGGGACGTCACTTTTGTTTGGGAGCCACGTCGCACGACCGCGCAATTGTCAGTTAAAGCGATGCAGTACCAAATCGCAAAAGGGGGCCTGGTTCTTTAGCAACAAAATGGTCCAGGGCTTAAGTGGTTAAATAGTTTCTTCTTACTGAGTTTTTTGTCCTCCTTGTAAATTCCTCCGCAAGCTTCTGAATCTCTCCTATTCCCACACACTTCTGTTTGTTTGGAAGGAGCAGTACATGTTGACTGCGGCCAAGTGCACACTACAAATCCCATAATTCATAGTCCCCTGGTCTATGGTCCATAGTTCCATACTGTATTGTTCATAGTTCCATAGTCCATAGTTCTATAGTGCCATAGTTCCATATCCCAAAGGCCCTAGTCTATAGTCCTCAGTGTATATTCCATACTCCCTAATCTATAGTCCCATAGTCTCATAGGGCCAGATCCTCAAAAGGGATACGCCGGCGTAGCTACTGATACGCCGTTGTATCCCTGTTTCTATCTTTGGAACTGATCCACAGAATCAGTTTCCAAGAGATAGACAGAAGATCCGGCAGGTGTAATAGTTTTACACTGCCGGATCTTAAGATGCAGTACCGCGACCGCCGCTGGGGGCATTCATCGTCGAAATTACGCGTCGGGTATGCTAATGAGAAGTTACGTCGATCCTCAAAGCTTTTTCGCGTTCGCTACGTCGCCGCTATGTTAGTTTCCCCGTCGCTTAGTTACACTTTTGGAAACCAGCCCTACTTTTACACAGCAGGCGTACTGCTGTGTAAAGTATGGCCGTCTTTCCCGCGTCAAATTTTTTAATTTTACGTCGATTGCGTAAGCCGTACGGGAATACGGAAATACGCTACGCGCCGCCCGATCAAAAAATGACGTCACGTCGCGCAAAGCACGTTGGGAAATTTGCGTCACAAGCATGCGCAGTACGTCCGGCGCGGGAGCGCGCCTAATTTAAATGGGACTCGCCCCATTAGATTAGGAACGCCTTGCGCCGGACGGATTTGAGTTACACCGCCGCAAATTTCCAGGTAAGTGTGTTGTGGATCGATACCTAACTTAGGAAATTTGCGGCAGTGTAACTTAAATCAGTTAAATTACGTTGCGCTGCGGGGCTGTGGATCTGGCCCATAGTTCTATGGCTCCATAGTCCCTAGTCTATAGTCCAAAGTTACATACTCTATTGTTCATAGTTCCATAGTTCTATAGTGCCATAGTTCCATAGTCCAATGTCCCTAGACCACAGGTGTCAAACACAAGGCCCGCGGCCGCGGGCCGAATCCGGGAGGGGAGGGAAGTGGCTACATACATTCCTACATACAGCGGGAACATGGAGAATGAACGTAGCCACTCTCTAAGGCCCCGTACGCACGACCGGTTTTCTCGGCAGAATTCAGCCAGAAACTCGATGGGAGACGTATTCTGCCGAGAAAACCGGTCGTGTGTACACTTTTCGCAGAGGAAACCGACGAGGATCTCGTCGGGCCAAAAAGAGAACATGTTCTTTATTTCCTCGTTAGTCAATGGGAAGATTTGGCTAGCGGAGATCCTCGGCGGCTTCACAAGGAACTCGACGAGCAAAACGATGTGTTTTGCTCATCGAGTTTCTCGGACGTGTGTACGGGGCCTAACAGGAAGTTGGATTACAGAAGGAAAAAAATAATAATTTGGGGGAGGCTGAGGCCGGGTACACACGGACAAACATGTATGGTGAAAGCGGTCCGTCGGACCGTTTTCACCATACATGTCTGCCAGAGGGCTTCTGTACGATGGTTGTACACACCATCGTACAGAAGTCCGCGCGTAAACAATACGCGGGGCGTGTCCGCGGTGTCGCCGCGTCGATGACGCGGTGTCGCCGCGACAATGACGCGGCGATGTGGGCGGCCCGCCTTTAAAATGCTTCCACGCATGCGTCGAAGTCATTCGACGCATGCGAGGGACGGCGGGCGCCTGGACATGTACGGTAGGTCTGTACTGACGACCGTACATGTCCGAGCGGGCAGAATTCCAGCGGACTGTTTTAAAACAAGTCCAGGAATATTTGTCTGCTGGGAAAAGGCCCGGCGGGCAAATGTTTGCTGGAATTCGGCCCGCTCGCGCCCACACACGACCAAACATGTCTGCTGAAACTGGCCTGCGGGCCAGTTTCAGCAGACATGTTTGGTCGTGAGTATGGGGCCTGAGAGCACATTGGACTGTGGGTATTCCCTCGGCATAATCACATACAATGCAGGGCAATTAAAGTGACACTAAAGGTTCACTTTAAAAAAAAAAAAATAACAAACGTATCATACTTACCTCCACTGTGCAGTTAGTTTTGCACATAGTAGCCCCGATCGTCCTCTTCTGGGGTCCCACGGTGGCTCTCACGGCTCCTCTCTGCAAGAGCTAACCCCTTCTGGGAAGCTCTCTCCCGAGGGGGTTAGCTTGCGGGTGCGCTCGAGTGTCATACAATCGTTGTCCATACCTGCCGTGCGTCATTGGATTTGATTGACAGTAGCGGGAGCTGCGCTGCTATCAATCTATTCAATGAAGAGCCGATCAGCCATGGGGAGAGCGGCGCGGGATCGCGCCCTTGGAAATACGGGGCTCAGGTAAGTAAAACGGGGGGGCTAGGGACCCGGTTGGTGCAAGGAATAAGGTAAAAATACACCTTAATCCTCTACCCCTAGGCAAAAACAAGCATTTAACCCTTGTAATGTGGTGGGTTGCACATTTTTTTTTAGTGCCTGAAGGCACATTGCCTGGTGTAGTATAATTATATAGGAATGACACTCTAATTGGGAAGTTTTGTTTGTGTCATTTGAAATGAGCTCATTTGTATTAGTCGGCTATAGTCGGCTCTGAGCGAAGTTGTTCGTTAATAAATCCTTTGCATGGAAAGGTTGTTTTCTTTCCTTCGGAGCTGTGTTAGAGAACATTCCCTGGGACACGATGAAATTACCTTCCTTGTCCCGGAGCTGAATGTTCAGGACAGAAGATCCATCAAGTCATCCAAGACAAGAACAAAAACTTTCTCTTCTTTCAATTCATAAAGCAGCTTTGCGATTTTTAATTTTGTTCCCGAGAGAATATTCCAGAAAGTGACTGCAATCATTTAGAAGAGTGTTTCTCAGACTTTGTTCAGTCTGGGCACTCTTTCAAAGAATACAAAATCTGGAGCCCCCCAGTCATAAAAGTGTACATGTTACTTATCCCTGAGCCTGGGACAATGCACACAACCACCTTGATGAAATGTAAGTCACACCAGAAGCCCTCCTTCACATCAGAGGTCCCCTATCCCATCAGTGGTCCCCATCCCATCAGAGGTCCCCCAATACATCAGGGCACCCCCTTCACATCTAGATCCTCCCTTCACATCAGAGGCCCCCATCCCATCAGAGCACACCTATCCCATCAGAGGTCCCTCATTACATGAGAGCATCCCCTTCACATCAGGATCTTACCTTCAAAACAGAGGTCCCCTATCCCATCAGAGGTCCCCCATTACATCAGAGCACCAACTTCACATCAGGATCTTCCCTTCGCATCAGAGGCCCCCTATCCCTTCAGAGATCCCCTATTACATCAGAGCACCCCCTTCACATCAGAGGTCCCCTATCCCATCAAAGGTCCCCCATTACATCAGAGCACCCCCTTCACATCAGAGGTCCCCTATCCCATCAGAGGTCCCCCATTACATCAGAACACCCCCTTCACATCAGGATCTTCCCTTCACATCAGAGGCCTCCATCCCATCAGAGGCCCCCTATTCCATCAGATCCCCCATTACATCAGAGCACCAACTTCACATCAGGATCTTCCCTTCACATCAGAGGCCTCCATCCCATCAGAGGCCCCCTATTCCATCAGATCCCCCATTACATCAGAGCACCAACTTCACATCAGGATCTTCCCTTCACATCAGAGGCCCCCCTATCGCATAAGATGCCCCCCATTACATCATATCACCCCTTTCACATCAGGATCATCCCTTCACATCAGAGGTCCCCTATTCCATCAGAGGTCCCCCAATACATTAGAGCACCCCCTTCAATTTAGGATCCACCCTTCACATCAGAGGCCCCCATCCCATCAGAGGGCCCCATCCCATCAGGGGCCCCCCATTACATCAGAGCACACCCTTCACATCAGAGGCCCCCATCCCATCATAGGTCCATGTATTATATCAGAGACCTCCCCTCACACCAGAGCACCTTCTTCACATCAAAGGTACCCCCGTCACTTCAGCAGTCCTAATTCCTAATACCTTGCAATAAAAAGTTAAAACAAAACTAATGCTGGAATATTTTTATTAGAACTCAGCATCAAGCTTTGCAACCACTCTACATTTTCTATAACAATCTCACCGCTCATGTAAGTCATTGCTGCAGCAAACATTAGCTGTAGAGAGGGGGTGGGGTGGCCACTGGTCAGCGAAGGAGAAAAGGTTTAATTCAACGCTTCACTGCCCGTTCCCTGTAGGAGAATGATTAATTATAGATAGATGTCTTCAAGGTTACCAACCAAGTGATCCATTTCTAATTCTATGAGATGTAAGGACGGCAAGTTACGTTAATGCTGAGTTACGTTAATGCTGAGTTACGTCAATGCTGAGATACATCAATGCTGAGTTACGTCAATGCTGAGATACATCAATGCTGAGTTAAGTCAATGCTGAGTTGCGTTAATGCTGAGATACATCAATGCCGAGTTACGTCAATGCTGAGTTACGTCAATGCTGAGTTACGTCAATGCTGAGTTACGTCAATGCAGAGTTACTTCAATGCTGAGATACATCAATGCCAAGTTACGTCAATGCTAAGTAGACATGTGCGTTCCCGTTCTTAACAAATGGATTTTCGTACGAATTTGTTAGTATTCGTACATTCGTATCAATTCGAACATCCGAAAAGCTGAAAGAACCAAAATACGAAAATTACGGAATTACGAATGAGCAAAATAACGAACAAGCGAAAATACGAACGTATGATTGGACAATCTTACTAAAATACGTAACACCGAAAAAGCAAAAGAACGAAAATGACATCTATAACGAACGATTTGCATTCCGTATTTTAAATCCTTTGTCTGTTCGTATTTTCATTCGTATGTTCGTCTTTTCATTTGTGTGTTTTGTAAATCTGTTTCTTTGTCTGTTTGTAAATTTGTGTACTTGTATCGTTCTTTTGAATGGGCACTGGGCAGTGTAGTTAGTGAGTGACTACTTAATATCTTAGCCAATCAGCTTATCTCTTTTGTGCTGAGTCACATTGTACAGTGTAAAGCCTTGTACACACGATCGGACTTCAAACAAACTTTTCCGTGGATGTTTGTCTGAAGGGAGTTGGCCGGACTTTTGAAACCGAAAAAGTTTGTCCGATAGAGCGTACACACGGTCGGATTTTTTGGAAAACGCTCATTTTGACGTTTGTTGGCAAAAAGTCCGACCGTGTGTACGGGGCTTAAGAGAAAGTATATCTTAATATGGATAAGCCGCGTGTTGCTATGTATTTACGAAAGTACAAAATTACGAATCCATTAAACGAAAATTATTATCTAACAAAATTTCGAATCAATGAAAATAAATCATTCAGTATAAACGAAAATAAAATTGTTACGAAAATACGAACGGGTCCGAATAGGAAAACTTGCGTCTTAAGAAATACGAACGGGTCCGAATAGGAAAACTTGAGTCTTACGAAATTACGAATCTTTACGGATCTACAGAACGAGACGAAACGGAAAAAAAAAAAAATACGAAAATTTTTGTTGTGCACATGTCTAATGCTGAGTTACGTCAATGCTGAGTTACCTCAATGCTGAGATACATCAAAAAATTACTTACGGTAATGCTAAGTTACTTCAATGCTAAGTTACCTCAATGATGAGTTACTTCATTTTTTTATTTTTTTTTATAATTATTCTTTATTATATTTTCATGAAAGACATCTTTTCATTAACAATTATCTCTCTTCTAATATAAAACTTACATAAATGAAAAAGCATCGAACATAATGATAGACCCCCGACACCCTTCTCTATATTGTGCTGGGATCCATATAATCTTCCCCAGTGATACCTTACTTATTTGATATTCCATATTTACCCATCTGTTTTCTTTATTATTTTTAATCCAATCTATTATTCGTGTAAGAATAGTTGCATTATAATAATGTCTAAAATCTGGTGCACCCCACCCCCCTTGTGCCTTTTTTTTTTTGTCAGTGCTACCCAACTAATACGTGCTTTTTTTCCCTTGCCAGACTTTATTTAGCAGCATTGTTTGTAAAGTTTTAAAATACACCTGTGGTAGTGTAATCAGGAGCATCTGCATTTTATACATAATTTTGGGTAGAATTACCATTTTAAAAATATTTATTCTGCCCCCCCATGATAATTGGCCTGGAGTCAGTCTGTTAAATTCTGTCTTGATATAATCTAATAGAGGCATAACATTTGCTTTATATAGCGTCTCGGTAGTTGTTGTTATTTTAACTATATATTTCATATATAATATTTTAGTTCTTTTATACCCCAGACAAACGGGAATTCTTTTTGATAGGTGTTTCGGTCCCTTTTTGGAGTATTCATGCTTAGGGTTTCAGACTTGATCAGGTTCATTTTAAAGTTGGATATCTCTCCATATTCTTTTTATGAATTTATTAAATTTGGTAGGGTTATTCTGGGACTGGTTATATAAAATAAAATATAATCCGCATAAGCCGCTAGTTTGTGTTCTTCCTCTCCTACCTCTATCCCTCTTATGTCCGAGTTCCTCCTTATCCCTCTTAATAGGGGTTCTAGTGTCAACACGAACAATAGGGGGGATAGAGGGCATCCCTGTCTTGTAACGTTGTGCATTTTGAATAATCCCGAGAGGGTCCCTTTAACTTTCACTCTTGCCATAGGTCGGTTGTAAAGTGCCTTTATCCAGGTGGTCATTCTTGGTCCTACTCCTATTGCTTCTAGAGTACTGTACATGAAGCCCCAGTCTACCCTGTCAAACGCTTTTTCAGCGTCAACTGACGGGAGTAGACCTGGGGCCCGCTGTCTTTAATTTTCTGTATTGCTAAAAGAGTTCTAATTACGTTATCCCTCCCCTCCATTCCAGGGATAAAACCTACCTGATCAGTATGTATCAGGTCGTTCATGATTGTTTTCATCCTCCCTGCCAATATTTTAGCAAATATCTTAGTATCACTGTTTAAAAGTGAAATAGGTGTATAGCTAGAGCAAAGTGTACTATATTTACCCTCTTTCAGGATTATGGTAATAGTGGCCTCTAACGCCTCTCTACGCATATCCCACCTTGCGCCTATCCCGTTTATATAAGAGCACATTCTAGGGACTAAAATATCTTTACATTTTTTAAAAATAGAGTATCGTCAGACCATCCGGTCCTGGGCTTTTCCCACCCGGTGAATTAATTTCCCTAATCTCATCTTCTGTTATAGGGGCCTCTAAAAACCCAAATGTATCTTCTGATATTTTATCAAATTCTATTTCCATTAGAAAAGTATTAGGTGAAGTGAAGTATACAAAATATACTAATGAAAAACAACAACATGAACTTCCAGTGCAGATACGTAGATGCTCAAACAAGCATTAAAACTAACAAATCGTGAACAAAAAATGTATATGAATAAGTACAAGTGAATTCACATAAACGTGAAATGACAAGCACACAAGTGTGTAATAGAGCAAGGTGATTCCAAAGAAAAGCCAAACAGTGTTGAGAGAACAAACTTCAGTGCAGACACCTCTTGTGGTTTCGAAATGCTGACCTCACGGCTATAGCACGGACAGACAGAAACACCACAGGTGTATACTCAGAGATGCAGCAAGGCTTGTATGTAGCTGGAGGGCTCCACATCAGATTAGCATATAAAGGAAACAGCAAAGGGATAATGGCGTAATACTGTGAGGGTACTGGAACGAAAATGAATCACATAGACATGCACTCACATAGAGGCCATGAATAGTGGGCCTATCTCCAACAAACGCCGAGTTCACAAGTGATCCTGTGTGTGTTCCTGAGTATCTCTCTTCCTCTTCCTCCTCCTCCTGGCTTCCAAGTGGTATCGAGTGTATCACTCAGAGGATGTAGGTAGAAGGAAAGAGAGGGAGGCACATGATTTTTTTTTTTTATTTAATAAAAAGCTAAAAATAGCACTCACATTTGCAACGATGGTACAGAATCAAAACACATACGAGCGGCGAGCTCGTCTCCCTGCCGTCAGAGCGTGTTGGATCTAGTGCTCCTGGTCCCTACGCGTGTCGTCACACCACGTGACTTCATCAAGTCTTGCCACAGATTCTCAATGTGATTTAGGTCTGGACTGTGACTGGGTCATTCTAACACATGAATGTGCGTTGATCTAAACCAATCCATTGTAGCTCTGGCTGTATGTTTAGGGTAGTTTTCCTGATGGAAGGTGACCCCCCCCCAGTCTCAAGTTTTGCAGATTCTAACAGGTTTTCTTCTAAGATTGCCCTGTCGTTGGCTCCATCCATCTTCCCATCAACTCTGACCAGCTTCCCTGTCTCTGTTGAAGAAAAGCATCTCCACAACATAATGCTGCCACCACCATGTTTCACAGTGGGGATGGTGTGTTCAGGGTGATGTGAAGTCTTAGTTTTCCGCCACACATAGCGTGCTGCTTTAGGGTCAAAAAGTTCAATTTTGGTCTCATGTGACCAGAGCACCTTCTTCCACATGTTTGCTGTGTCCCCCACATGGCTTCTCACAAACTGCATATATGACTTCTTATGTCTTTCTTTCAACAATAGCTTTCTTCTTGTCACTCTTCCATAAAGGGCAGATTTGTGGAGAGCACCACAAATATGTGTCCTGTGGACAGATTCTCTCACCTGAGCTGTGGATCTCTGCAGCTCATCCAGAGTTACCATGGGCCTCTTGGCTGCTTCTCTGATGAATGCTCTCCTTGCCCGGCCGGTCAGTTTAGGTGGACGGCCATGTCTTGAGAGGTTTTCAGTTGTGCCATACAACTACCATTTTCGGATGATGGGTTGAACAGAGCCCTGTGAGATGTTCAAAGCTTGGGATATTTTTTATAACATAACCCTGCTTTATACTTCTCCACAACTTTATCCCTGACCTGTCTGGTGTGTTCCTTGGCCTTCATGATGCTGTTTGTTCACTAAGGTTCTCTAACAAACCTCTGAGGGCTTCAAAGAACATTTATGCTGAGATTAAATTGCACGCAGGTGGACTCTATTTACTAATTAGGTGACTTCTGAAGGCCATTGGTTCCACTAGATTTTAGTTAGGGGTATCAGAGTAAAGGGGGCTGATTACAAATGCCCCCCACACTTTTCACATATTTATTTATTTAAAAAAAAATGAAAACCATTTATAATTTTCCTTTCACTTCACAATTATGTGCCACTTTGTGTTGGTCTATCACAAAAAATCTCTAAAAAATACATTTAAGTTTTTGGTTGTAACATGAAAAATTACATAAACAGTGGAACCTTGTATTAGAAGCATAATCGGTTCCAGGAGAATGCTTGTAATCCAAAGCACTTGCATATTAAAGCGAGTTTCCCCATAGAAATCAATGGAAACAAAGATGATTCTGCATTGACTTCTATTGCATGCAATACCGCATGTGGCCAGAGGTGGGGGGCGCCAGAGAGCCTATTTCCGAACGGCTCAGAATGTCACCGGCGCCCCCCGCACCTCTGGCCAAATGCGGTACTGCACACCCCCATTAGCTTGAATCCTGCTTGTTTTGCGAGATAACACTCGCAAACTGAGTCAGGATTTGTAAAATAAGTTGCTCGTCTTTCAAAACGCGTGTTAACCGCATTACTCGTTAACCAAGGTTCCACCGGATCTCTCCAGTGTGTGACAATACACTTATGTAAACTTTATAATCTTGTAATGAAATGTCCAAAAGTAAATGATATTAAATAAAAACAAGTGAACAAAGTCCATTCAATTCCCATCAAACGATATCCAAAAGTGCATGTGTTTCCATATATCCAACAATAGTGAGCTTCCTCCACCAACACCGGCCACACAGCCTACTCACCGGATTTCTATGACCCCATATGACAGAAGTCATATACAGCAGGTTAATACAGACAGACTCCCGAAGTTCGTCTCACCGATTTGGCAAAAGAATCTCCAGTTGCAGATTCGATCAAGCCCTCACCAGTTTCTCAGGCATCAATTTGGCAAAAGAATCTCCAGTTGCAGATTCGATCAAGCCCTCACTGGTTTCGTCAGCACGTCTGACATCATCAAGGGTCACATCATGTGACCCTTGATGACGTCAGACGTGCTGACGAAACGTGTTGGATGTGGCCAAGCGTGATACGTCACTTCCGCCCATAGTAGAACGCAGGTGGAGCGCAAAGCGGCGTCCCTGCTTCCACTATAATTTTCTGTTTTCAATTGGATCTTATGGAATTTTAAAGCGTTTTTTAAAATAAATCTCCATACTTTACCATGGAAGATTGTCTTCTTTTTCCTTTACCGATGCCTGGGAAACGGGTGAGGGCTTGATCGAATCTGCAACTGGAAAATCTTTTGCCAAATCGATGCCTTAGAAACCGGTGAGGGCATGATTGAACCTGCAACTGGAGATTCTTTTTCCAAATCGATGCCTGGGAAACCGGTGGGATATATGTAATGGGATAGCTAGTAGATAGGAAGGGGGATTGTGGATCGGTAGTTAGGGAGAATAATGAATAATAATGTAAAAGGTACATCAAAGTGTAAAATTATGTATCATGAAATGTAAGCTGTATTTACCTATGCAAGAGCTACTGAGAAAGAAAAATATATAAAATAAAGAATAAAAAAAAAAAAAAGGAAACCGGTGAGGGCTTGATCGAACCTACGACTGGAGATTCTTTTGCCATATCGATGCCTGAGAAACCCGGTGAGAGCTTGATCGAACCTACGACTGGAGATTCTTTTGCCAAATCGATGCCTGAGAAACCGGAGAGGGCTTGATTGTACCTGCGACTGGAGATTCTTTTGCCATAACGATGCTTGAGAAACCCGGTGAGGGCTTGATCGAACCTGCGACTGGAGATTCTTTTGCCATAACGATGCTTGAGAAACCCAGTGAGGGCTTGATCGAACCTACGACTGGAGATTCTTTTGCCATATCGATGCCTGAGAAACCCGGTGAGAGCTTGATCGAACCTACGACTGGAGATTCTTTTGCCAAATCGATGCCTGAGAAACCGGAGAGGGCTTGATTGTACCTGCGACTGGAGATTCTTTTGCCATAACGATGCTTGAGAAACCCGGAGAGGGCTTGATCGAACCTGCGACTGGAGATTCTTTTGCCATAACGATGCTTGAGAAACCCAGTGAGGGCTTGATCGAACCTGCAACTGGAGATTCTTTTGCCAAATCGATGCCTGGGAAACCGGAGAGGGCTTGATCGAACCTGCGACTGGAGATTCTTTTGCCAAATCGATGCCTGAAAAAACTGGAGAGGGCTTGATCGAACCTGCGACTGGAGATTCTTTTGCCAAATCGATGCCTGGGAAACCGGAGAGGGCTTGATCGAACCTGCGACTGGAGATTCTTTTGCCAAATCGATGCCTGAAAAAACTGGAGAGGGCTTGATCAAACCTGCAACTGGAGATTCTTTTGCCAAATCGATGCCTGAAAAAACTGGAGAGGGCTTGATCGAACCTGCGACTGGAGATTCTTTTGCCATATCGATGCCTGGGAAACCGGAGAGGGCTTGATCGAACCTGCGACTGGAGATTCTTTTGCCAAATCGATGCCTGGGAAACCGGAGAGGGCTTGATCGAACCTGCGACTGGAGATTATTTTGCCAAATCGATGCCTGGGAAACCGGAGAGGGCTTGATCGAACCTGCGACTGGAGATTCTTTTGCCAAATCGATGCCTGAAAAAACTGGAGAGGGCTTGATCAAACCTGCAACTGGAGATTCTTTTGCCAAATCGATGCCTGAAAAAACTGGAGAGGGCTTGATCGAACCTGCGACTGGAGATTCTTTTGCCAAATCGATGCCTGAAAAACGGAGAGACGAACTTCGGGAGTCTGTCTGTATTAACCTGCTGTATATGACTTCTGTCATAGGGGTCCTATAAATCCGGTGAGTAGGCTGTGTGGCCGATGTTGGTGGAGGAAGCTCCTAGTCACTATTGTTGGATACATGGAAACGCATGCACTCTTGGATATCGTTTGATGGGAATTAAATGGACGTTGTTAACTTATTTTTATTTAATATCATTTACTTTTGGACATTTCACTGCAAGTTTATAAAGTTTACATAAGTATATTGTTACACACTGGAGAGATTCGGTGGTTACTATATGTAATTGGTATTTAAAACTTTTGCTTTCACTTTATGGTTCGTAACCTGCTGGGGACATCTAGTGGTTGCTTAATATATTGTATCCATTTGCATTTATAATGTACACATTTAATTAGTGAGTGGGTGTGCGTGGTTCACTATTATTTTCTTTTACTGTATGTCTGCAGTATCTGACCATCTTGTGTACCATGTTTGCAGTCTCTGACCATCTCCTTTAGTATGTCTGCAGTCTCTGACCATCTCCTGTATCATGTCTGCAGTCTCTGACCATCTCCTGTATCATGTCTGCAGTCTATGAATATCTCCTGTATCATATCTGCAGTCTCTGACCATCTCCTGTAGTATGGCTGCAGTCTCTGACCAGCTCCCGTAGTATGTCTGCAGTCTCTATCTCCTGTATCGTGTCTGCAGTCTTTGACCATCTCTTGTAGCATATCTGCAGTCTTTGACAATCTCCTGTAGTATGTCTGCAGTCTCTGACCATCTCCTGTCTCATGTCTGCAGTCTCTGACCATCTCCTGTATCATGTCTGCAGTCTATGACCATCTCCTGTATCATGTCTGCAGTCTCTGACTAGCTCCTGTATCATGTCTGCAGTCTCTGACCATCTCCTGTATCATGTCTGCAGTCTCTGACCATCTCCTGTATTATGTCTGCAGTCTCTGACCATCTCCTGTATCATGTCTGCAGTCTCTGTCTATCTCCTGTATCATGTCTGCAGTCTCTGACCATCTTGTGTAGTATGTCTGCAGTCTCTGACCATCTCCTGTATCATGTCTGCAGTCTCTGACCATCTCCTGTATCATGTCTGCAGTCTCTGTCTATCTCCTGTATCATGTCTGCAGTCTCTGACCATCTTGTGTAGTATGTCTACAGTCTCTGACCATCTCCTGTAACAGTCTCTGAGGCCCCTTATATCCAATAAATTATCCATCAATACTTTAAACCAACTTAATCCAACCTGACCCATCCACCTACCTGCCCATTCTGGCTGTAACCCATTGTATGCTTTATATGAGCTGATCCAGGAAGAGCAGCCTACCGTATGTGGTGCTCTGATTCTCAGTGGACTTCTACTATGGAGAAGTACTGCACATGCAGTGGCGGTGCGTCCATAAAGGGGCTCGGAGCGCCGCCCCCTCTCTCCTGCACCTGTCTATCACCATAAATAGATTCATGTATTGGATGAATCTACCTATGGTTGTGGCTGCCGCCCCCTAGCAATTGATGGGGCACACTGGTGGCAATTGATGGGCACACTGGCAGCAATTGATGGGTACAGTAGCTGCATTTAATGGCACAGTGGTGGCAATTTATGGGTACAGTGGCTGCGTTTGATGGCACATTGGCTGTGTTTGATGGGCACAGTGGCTGCGCTTGGTGGGCACAGTGGCTGTGCTTGATGGGGCACAGTAGCGCCAATTGATGGGCACAGTGGCAGCAATTGATGGACACAGTAGCAGCAATTGATGGGGCACACTGGCAGCAATTGATGGGGCACACTGGTGGCAATTGATGGGGCACACTGGTGGCAATTGATGGGGCACACTGGAGGCAATTGATGGGACACACTGGTGGCAATTAATGGGGCACACTGGTGGCAATTGATTGGTACAGTGCGTTTAATGGCACAGTTGCGACAATTTATGGGTACAGTGGCTGCATTTGATGGGCACAGTGGCTGCATTTGATGGGCACAGTGGCTGCATTTGATGGGCACAGTGGCTGCGCTTGATGGGCACAGTGGCTGCGTTTGATGGGCACAGTGGCTGCGCTTGATGGGCACAGTGGCTGGATAGGGACACCAAATGGTGTAGGACGTATCTCTTGGACTGATCTAAGATAAGTGGAAGAGGTATATCTAGAACGAGGAAGGGGGCAGATAGTATTAAGTTGGTCTACTCTAAATGAGAAATCTTTCGGGTCAATATACTGATTGGCGGTCTCTCCAAGAAAGCGTGACCAATGTAATTCCATGAAATAAACATCTCCAAGAGATTTATGTCATGGGCAGTCATTCAATATGAATGATCCTCAGAAGGTCCAGTCTTGGTTCTATCACCCATAAAGGTCAATGACCCGGCTCTAATCACGGCCCAACTATAGTCACGGTACTGTGATTACATCCTCCACATTAAAAAGGAAGTAAACCCTCTCGGAAAAAATAGAATAATAATTCACCCTGCAAGACAAAGTCATAGTGAGCTAGTATGCATAGCATACGTCTAGTCAACTTGTTCCTTTTTGGAATATTCAGGAATGCCTCACCTAACATTATATTTTTGCCCTTACCCTCTTATACAAATACACATTCCAGCCATCAATTTGATAGGTTTGTTTGTAATTACTCATTCATTTAACTACACATGGCTGTTCTGGGTATTCATTGCAGGTGGCGGTTCCTCCTCCGCCGGCGGGGTGTCAATTATTTGAGGCTCCTTGAAGGCCCCTATGGGTGGACCCCTCACCCTCGGGACTACGGGGGCTTTCATGGGTCCCCTCGGACTACTCAGTGACTTCAATATCGTCCATTCCATGTTTAGCTGTAAATATATATCCTGCTAGAATCATGTGATGTATTACTGACATGTCATTTTTATATATTTCTATTTTTACATTATATATATTCATTTTATATTTTTGTGATATACTTTTTAGAAATAAATTATCCCCCTGAAGAGACCCCAATTGGTCGAAACGCGTCGGGGATCAACAATATACTACAATATGAAATACTATATTATGTGTAATGATTATGTCTAAAGTACCATGGAATGCGATAATTTACCATTACAACTGTTCTTATGCTGTAACTCCTATATACTGTGATATCCAAACCTTTTTTCCATTTAATAAATACTATTCTTATATAGCTACCAGTATTTTACTGTTTTGACATTGCTGCCTAAAAGCCCCACAAAAAACGGGGAAACCTTTCCATTTTGTATGCATACCATACTAGCTCATTCTGAATTACTTACCTGAGATCGAAGCCCCTGCAGCGGTCCTTGTTCGCCTCCCAGAGTGACTTCCAGGTATTGCGGCTCCAGCGCTGTGACTGGCCGGAAGCCGCGATGACGTCAGTCCGGTGGGTGCTGCCACTAACGGCAAGATCGCCGTTAGAAACGGCATGCTCAGTGCCCCTGCGCCGTAGACTTCGGTGCCGCTATTTCTGCAAATATCTCCTAAACCTTTTAGGTTTGGGAGATATTTATTGCACCTATAGGTAAGCCTTAATCTAGGCTTACCTGTAGGTTAAAGTGGTTGTAATGGGTTTACAACCACGTTAAGCAACTGTGTGCAGATTATCTATCTAGGGCCTGTTTACTTTTTTTGTGTTGCATTAACATGCATTGTATTAGGGCAGCCAATCGACAATAAGGGACCCCCAATGCATCCTAGTGTGACTTGATGTGCAGGCCAGATGTGGCCCTTTGCTTGCCTTTATCTGGCCCCTGGGGCACTATAGTATAGTACATGTATTTTTTACTTAGTTTAGGCCGATACGTATTCTTCTACATATTTTTGTTAAAAAAAAACGCAATAAGCGTTTAGTGATTGGTTTGCGCAAAAGTTATAGGGCCAGATCCACAAAGAACTTACGGCGGCGTATCTATTGATACGCCGCGTAAGTTCTACGATGCGCCGTCGTATCTTTGTTTTGTATCCACAAAACAAGATACGACTGAATGTGGGCTCGATCCGACTGACGTACGTCTTAGTACGCCGTTGGATCTTAGGTGCATATTTACGCTGGCCGCTAGGTGGCGCTTCCGTTGATTTCCGCGTAGAGTATGCAAATTAGCTAGATCTGCCGATTCTCAAACGTACGTGCGCCCGGCGCATTTTTTTACGTCGTTTACGTAAGGCTTTTTTCAGCGTAACGTTACCCATGCCTCTATGAGGCGTACGCAATGTTAGGTATAGACGTCGGGACAGCGTCGAATTTTCCGTTGTTTACGTCATTTGCGTAAAACGTTCGCGAATAGGGCTTTGCGTAAATTACGTTCACGTCGAAAGCATTGACTATTTGCGACGTGATTTCGAGCATGCGCACTGGGATACCCCCACGGACGGCGCATGCGCCGTTAAAAAAAACATCATTTACGTGTGGTCAAGATGAATTGACATAAAACACGCCCACATCTTAGTCATTTGAATTTCGCGCCCTTACACCGACACATTTACACTACGCCGCCGTAACTTACGGCGCAAATTCTTTGTGGATAAGGATCCTCCGCTCTAAGTTACGGCGGCGTAGTGTATCTGAGATACGCTATGCCTGCCTAAAGATAGGCAGTTATTTGTGGATCTGGCCCATAGTCCCTACAAAATAGGGGATAGAATTATGATTTTTTTTTTAATTTATTTTTACTAGTAATGGCGGTTATCTGCGATTTTTGTCAGGACTGCTATATTACGGCGAACACTTTTGACACATTTTTGGGACCATTCACATTTATACAGCGAACGGTGCTATATATATGCACTGATTACTGTATAAATGTGACTGATAGGGAAGGGGTTAAATGTGGCGGCGATCAAGGGGTTAAATGTGTTCCCTGGGAGTGATTCTTACTGTGGGGGGAGGGGACTGACTGGGGGAGGTGACCGATCTGTGCCCCTATGTAAAGGGACACAGCATCGGTCTTCTCTCTCCCTGACAGGACGTGGATCTCTGTGTTTACACACAGAGATCCACGTCCCTGGTTCTGTAACGGCCGATCGCGGGTACCTGGCGGACATCGCGGCCGCCAGGAACGCGTATCGGCACCTCAGTGACGCGGCGGGCACGCGCGCCCCCCCAGTGTCCGGGAGGCTCGAGGACGTCAATAGACGGCCTCCTGGACCGGTAGAGCCACCTTGTGGCCGTCATTTGACAATGGCCCGGGCTCCATGAAGTTAAATAAGAGAGGAAGCAATTCAAATGTAAATGTACCAAATTTTTATTGTGCTTTTCTGAAAGTAGAATTATGGATCTATACACATTTTTCCCTTTTCCAACTATATATACTCTGATTAAACCAAGAGTCCTTAGGTAAAATCAATTGTCCATAAGTAAAGATCTAGTGATCCTCTCGCCCGATACACGTTTTGACAAAGATATTCCAAGCTTGCCCACCACGCCAAGGTAGACTCTTCTAGGGCAGGACCTACACTAACTACACTAAGCTACCCTACTGGATGATGACACTTGATCATGGCCAAAAAGGCCGAGAAGCGATAATGCTGGGATGAAAAGGGTGAGTAGGGTGGATCAGTAGGGTGGATCAGTAGGGTGGATCAGTAGGGTGGATCAGTAGGGTGGATCGCAGTCTCGTTCCATGTGGGGACTAAGCCTCTAACCCAATAGCAGCAAGTAGGTGAAGCCAAATTCAATCGACGATCCAACAAGGGCGAGCGGAGGGTACCCCACAGGGACCAAGTGGCTTGGGCAGATCAAAGTGCCTATCAACGTCCCAGCTGGGCAAAAGGGACACCCCTAAGGGCTAAAGTCAACGTGACACTTGATCATGGCCAAAAAGTCAGAGAAGCGATAATGCTGGAATGGAAAAAGAGGTGAGTAGGGTGGATCAGTAGGGTGGATCGCAGTCTCGTTCCATGTGGGGACTAAACCTCTAACCCAATAGCAGCAAGTAGGTGAAGCCGAATTCAATCGACGATCCTACAAGGGCGAGCAGAGGGTACCCCACAGGGACAAAGTGGCTTGGGCAGATCAAAGTGTCTATCAACATCCCAGCTGGGCACCCCTAAGGGCTAAAGTCGACATGACACTTGATCATGGCCAAAAAGGCCAAGAAGCGATAATGCTGGAATGGAAAAAGAGGTGAGTAGCTGGTGACATGACTGTAGCTCATCTGTCACGTGATTGTAGCTCATCAGTCACGTGACCTGCTTCACTCGTTTCACTCCCGCTGTCTTGTCACATTCGGGTCGCAATCACAGATTGCTCCGCAAGTGACCTTCCGTCGCCGCCATCTTTCTACACCCCACACTCCTGCACAGTAATGATAGAGTGTGAAGGGGCCAAGCGGACATCTTGTTACACCCACCGGAGTTTTAGATTCCACAGTTATTTTCAACAAAAAATGGAGCTTATATGCTTAAATACAGTATTTGTAAATCCGACTGACTGTTTACATGTTAAATGTGAAAATCAGAGGTGTTCTGTCACATTAGCAACCATGTAACGTCAGCAGGTTTGCTGCGGCTTTTAAAATTTAACATCTAAACAGTCCGGCGGATTTCCAAATACTGTTATTAAAGTGGAGGTTCACCCTAAAACAATTATATAACATTACATCCAGCATACTTGCGACATGAACAGTATGCTGGTATTGTTTTTTTTCGCCGTACATACCATTATATTGTTATTTTCCCCCCGGTTTCCGGGTTCTGATTCCCGCGGGACTGGGCGTTCCTATCCAGGAGGTAGATGATTGACGTCTGGGGCAAAACTTCCCAAGGCGCATAAGGCGCGTCACCAGTTTTCCGTAAATAGCCGACCTGCGAGTCGACTCTATACGGCACCTGCGCCCGCCGTGTAGAGCTAACTGCGCAGGCAACATATAGAGCCGACTCGCAGGTCGGCTATTTACGGAAAACTGGTGATGCGCCTTATGCGCCTTGGGAAGTTTTTCACCAGACCTTAATCATCTACCTCCTGAATAGGAACACCCAGCCCCGCGGGAATCAGAACCCGGAAGCCGGGGGGGAAATAACAATATAACGGTATGTACGGCGAAAAAAAAAATACCAGCATACTGTTCATGTCGCAAGTATGCTGGATGTAATGTTATATATAAGCTCAGTTTTGTGTTCAAAATAACTGTGAAATCTAAAACTCCGGTGGGTGTAACAAGATGTCCGCTTGCCCCCTTCACACTCTATCATTACTGTGCAATGGTGTGGGGTGTAGCAAGATGGCGGCGACGAAACGTCACTTCCGGAGCAATCTGTGATGGGGAGCTGAATGTGACAAGACACCGCCACTATTCCTATTTATTTTCCTAATGATATATTTTTTTTCTTAATTCCTATTCGTAATTAATAAATGGTTACAATTTAATACGTGGTTCTATTTCCTACTGATCCTGTTGTCCCGGTCTACGACAAAATGGCTCCTTTACTGCGGACAGGAAGAATCATATGGGAAATCCCAGTGTTCTGTCATATTCTCCGAAGCCAGTCAGTGCGGGACGTCATTTGATCGCGCCGTTCACCATGGCGATGCTGGCTGAACGTGAGTGCTGTGTGATCGGTGCTCATTGGGCTCTGTGTATGAAGCAATGGGCTCCTCTGTAGTGTACTTATTATGATGGAGACAATGAGGCGTTCCTGTGTGGAGTGCTCTTATCTGTCTCCATGGAAACAGAGAGAAAATGCTTCTGTGTTCTTCTGATATTCTATAAGTTCTCTCACTATTTATAATGGTGTCCTATGAGCCCCCTTGTTTTTACATATAATGGTGTCCTATGAGCCCCCTTGTTTTTACATATAATGGTGTCCTATGAGCCCCCCTGTTTTTATATATAATGGCGTCCTATGAGCCCCCCTGTTTTTATATATAATGGTGTCCTATGAGCCCCCCTGTTTTTATATATAATGGCGTCCTATGAGCCCCCTTGTTTTTATATATAATGGTGTCCTATGAGCCCCCCTGTTTTTATATATAATGGTGTCCTATGAGCCCCCCTGTTTTTATATATAATGGTGTCCTATAAGCCCCCCTGTTTTTATATATAATGGTGTCCTATGAGCCCCCCTGTTTTTATATATAATGGTGTCCTATAAGCCCCCCTGTTTTTATATATAATGGTGTCCTACGAGCCCCCCTGTTTTTATATATAATGGCGTCCTATGAGCCCCCCTGTTTTTATATATAATGGTGTCCTATAAGGCCCCCCCCTCTGTTTTATTTATATATATATATATATATATATATATATATATATATATATTTTAATTAAATCTCATGCACACATAGTGTCTGATAGTCTTGGTTCTCTCTCCAGCCCGCAGGAAGCAGAAGTGGTCGGTGGACCCCAGGAACAGCGCCTGGACCAAAGACGAGTCCAAGTTCGGGCAGAAGATGCTGGAGAAGATGGGTTGGTCCAAGGGCAAGGTGGGTGCAACTTGTCAGAGGCCGCCAGACATCAAGCGTCAACCTTTACCCTCCATTATCCCTTTTATAGAGAGGAGATCTGTCTCTAGTCCAGCCTATTTGTTTTAAATAGCGTAGCAAAAGGTTTTCTTCCTGTTGGTGACCCCCCATGTTGGGAGATTTCTCCTCGGTTCCTGTTTGATGGGTGTCTGTTAGAATAATGATATGATTGGGAACCTCCTGAAATGGGACCCAGGCTGTGTTTTTAGCACCTTCCTTCGCTGCGTGCAAAATTATAAAGAAAGTCACCGCGGCAGATGAGATTTGTAGAGGACACCCCCAGTCCCCCCGCCTGCCTCTGCGCCCTCACCACTCCCCCCGCCTGCCTCTGCGCCCTCACCATTCCCCCCGCCTGCCTCTGCGCCCTCGCCATTCCCCCCCGCCTGCCTCTGCGCCCTCGCCATTCCCCCCCGCCTGCCTCTGCGCCCTCGCCATTCCCCCCCGCCTGCCTCTGCGCCCTCACCATTCCCCCCCGCCTGCCCCTGCGCCCTCACCACTCCCCCCCGCCTGCCCCTGCGCCCTCACCACTCCCCCCCGCCTGCCCCTGCGCCCTCACCACTCCCCCCCGCCTGCCCCTGCGCCCTCACCACTCCCCCCCGCCTGCCCCTGCGCCCTCACCACTCCCCCCCCGCCTGCCCCTGCGCCCTCACCACTCCCCCCCCCGCCTGCCCCTGCGCCCTCACCACTCCCCCCCCGCCTGCCCCTGCGCCCTCACCACTCCCCCCCGCCTGCCCCTGCGCCCTCACCATTCCCCCCCCGCCTGCCCCTGCGCCCTCACCACTCCCCCCTGCGCCCTCACCATTACCCCCACCTGCCCCCTCACCACCCCCCCACCCCCCGCCTGCCCGTGCGCCCTCACCACTCCCCCCCACCTGGCCCTGCGCCCTCACCATTCCCCCTGCCTGCCCCTGCGCCCTCACCATTCCCCCCGCCCCTGCACCTTCACCACTCCCCCCGCCTGCACCTGCGCCCTCACCACACCTCCTGCCCCTGCGCACTCACCATTCCCCCCGCCTGCCCTCTGCGCCCTCACCATTTCGCTGCGCCCCTTACCATTCCCCCGCCTGCCCTCTGCGCCCTCACCATTTCCCGGACTGCCCTCTGCGCCCTCACCATTCCCCCACCTGCCCTCTGCGCCCTCACCATTCCTCTGCGCCCTCACCATTTCCCCCCCGCCTGCCCTCTGCGCCCTCACCATTTCCCCCCCGCCTGCCCTCTGCGCCCTCACCATTTCCCCCCCGCCTGCCCTCTGCGCCCTCACCATTTCCCCCCGCCTGCCCTCTGCGCCCTCACCATTTCCCCCCCGCCTGCCCTCTGCGCCCTCACCATTTCCCCCCCGCCTGCCCTCTGCGCCCTCACCATTTTCCCCCCCGCCTGCCCTCTGCGCCCTCACCATTTTCCCCCCGCCTGCCCTCTGCGCCCTCACCATTTTCCCCCCGCCTGCCCTCTGCGCCCTCACCATTTTCCCCCCGCCTGCCCTCTGCGCCCTCACCATTTTCCCCCCGCCTGCCCTCTGCGCCCTCACCATTTCCCCCCCGCCTGCCCTCTGCGCCCTCACCAGTCCCCCCCCCGCCTGCCCTCTGCCCCCTCACCAGTCCCCCCCCGCCTGCCCTCTGCGCCCTCACCAGTCCCCCCCGCCTGCCCTCTGCCCCCTCACCAGGGGGGGTACACTGAGCAGATATGTTCTGGGAAGAGAAGGGAGGGGTGACCCCCATCGGGAAACTGTAGACACAGGTGGTAATGTCTCTGCCCAGGCCGACTGTATTATTCGGGAATACTTTAGAACTGATGATTTTACAGTCAGCTGGTGTCACTCCGGCTGTTTCCAATGACAGGATTCCTTTTGAGCTGCAGCAATTGTCTTATCATGTGATGATCTGTTTAACCAATGCCGATGTTCTATTCAAGGGTCTCGGGGCTCAGGAACAAGGATCCACGGAGCACATCAAAGTTCAAGTGAAGAACAACACTATGGGCCTTGGAGCTTGCAACAATTATGAGGTAATGAAGAAATTTCGTACCAGAGCATTGGTGTCCTACAACAACTAATAGTAGGTATAAAGGGCCTCATCTGGGGCCCCTGATAGCTACAAAGGGCTAACATAACATTCATCGTACAAAAGAAGACTGTCAGATAATTTAAATGTATTGGAGTAGATGGTCAGGGATTGCAGACATGAATGCAGGAGATGGTCAGAGATTGCAGACATGAATGCAGGAGATGGTCAGAGATTGCAGACATGAATGCAGGAGATGGTCAGAGATTGCAGACCTGAATGCAGGAGATGGTCAGGGACTGCAGACATAAATACAGGCGATGGTCAGGGACTGCCATCACGGTACAGGAGATGGTCAGGGACTGCCATCACGGTACAGGAGATGGTCAGGGACTGCCGTCACGGTACAGGAGATGGTCAGGGACTGCCGTCACGGTACAGGAGATGGTCAGGGACTGCCGTCACGGTACAGGAGATGGTCAGGGACTGCCGTCACAGTACAGGAGATGGTCAGGGACTGCCGTCACGGTACAGGAGATGGTCAGGGACTGCCGTCACGGTACAGGAGATGGTCAGGGACTGCCGACATGAATACAGGCGTTGGTCAGGGACTGCCGTCGCGGTTCAGGCGTCGGTCAGGGACTGCCGTCGCGGTGCAGGCGTCGGTCATGCCGTTTGCTTACATGTGATTGGACACAGCTGATCACATGGTGAAGGGCCACTGTGATTGTCCCTTTATTGTGATTACAGAGTGTGCGCCGGATGCGCCCCCCCAGGTAAGCAGGCGTGGCTCTGGGAGGACATCCATGGACGTTTTTATCACTTTTATTGCTGTCACAAGGAATGTAAACATTCCTTGTGACAGGTACTCTTAATGGAGGGATCAGGGGTCTAGAAGACCTCCAAAACCCTCCTTTGCACTTAAAAGCATTCAAAACTCCAAGTTTGGCGGTTTTGAATACTGTCACCGTTTTTTAAACGTGGTGCCTTTAAGCTCAGGAAACAGGAAGAGATGTCATGACATTGCTTTTGGGTTACTAGATCTGATTCTGGCTTCCTTCGGATCTCCGCCCCGCCGGCTGGCCGCTCGGGCCTCCTGGTGGGATGGGAGAGCCGGGGAAGGCGGCGTGAAGGGGTTAAAGTAGCAATCGGCACTCCCATTAGGATCTGTGTTCAACATTTACAAACTGGAACTGAACGGCACTTTAAAGGTTTCAACAAATCTTGCCGAAAGCTCTGCAAATGCTTTGTCAACGTTTGCTGCTCTTATACAAACTGAAGCCCCGTGTGAACCAGGCCATAGAGTTTAATGCTTCTAAAATGTTTGTAAGATGAGTTTAAAATCCAATGCACTGCATATGTAAATGAGCCCTCCTGGGCTCATTCCTAAGTACTACCAGAGGGGCGGGGGGTAAAACCAGGTGGTTAAGTACCAGTTTTGCCACCTTGGTACTCAACCGTCTGGTTTTACCCCCCCCTCTGGCAGTATTTGGGAATGAGCCCAAGAGGGCTCATTTACATGTTGCCTCTTAACTGCCTGTCGAGCACCTTTTAAAAATTGATCCGCCCTAGACATCCCCTCCCACCTCTTGCCGGTGTTTCTCGGCCTTACCGCTTCTGTCGGTTCTGCTTGCTGGAGAGGTAGCTGTACCAGAGGATCAGTGTAAGAATCTCCCTGCTTCCAATCCTGGTATCCTCAGGAAATTTGGAGTGCGATTTGGTGATGTCACTCCTGTGCTGCTCGCTGTTCTCCTTGCTGGAGGAGGAAGCTGTACCTGAGGACCTGCAAGTGCAAGGATCTCCCTGCTTCCAAACCTGGTGGCCTCAAGGAAATTTGGAGTGAGGTTTGGTGATGTCACTACTGTGGTGATTATTGTTCTCCTTGCTGGAGGAGGAAGCTGTACCTGAGGACCTGCAAGTGCAAGGATCTCCCTGCTTCTAAACCTGGTAGCCTCAGGAAATTTGGAGTGAGATTTGGTGATTTCACTCCTGTGCTGCTCGCTGTTTTCCTTGCTGGAGGAGGAAGCTGTACCTGAGGACCTGCAAGTGCAAGGATCTCCCTGCTTCCAAACCTGGTGGCCTCAGGAAATTTGGAGTGAGATTTGGTGATTTCACTCCTGTGCTGCTCACTGTTCTCTTTGCTGGAGGAGGAAGCTGTACCTGAGGACCTGCAAGTGCAAGGATCTCCCTGCTTCCAAACCTGGTGGCCTCAGGAAATTTGGAGTGAGGTTTGGCGATGTCACTACTGGGGTGATTATTGTTCTCCTTGCTGGAGGGGGGAGTCCTGACACGAGGAAGCAAGTTCGTTCTCCTCTACCAAGATGGCTGCCTCCGCACAGAGATGCAGTATAGAACAAGGCATTGTAAGTCAGTAATGGGGAGAGGCTCAGCTGTAGGGAGACTACAGGCAACACTGGTGACTAGTACTTCATCCTCTACTTTCTTTTTGTGCAGTTTCCATCTCTGGAACTCTTTTAACTGTGTTTGTGGTGTTTTTTTTCTGGGTCCAAAGTGACATCTCAAAGGGCCTCCAACCACTTTTACTCACCTGACTTCCTTACTGCTCCTTCCTCCTTCACAGCAGGTGGCACTAGGTATGGGGGAGCCTGTGACCACCTCTCCTCTGACTGGGCTCAGGCCTTGTAATCCACTTTTATAGGCCCCAGCACTGTCACCTGACCAAGGGAGTGCCACCATCGTTCCCCTGGTCCTCCAAAACCGCTAATTTCAGTAGCGGCTGCGTTGGAGGTAGGAGCTGATAAGGGGAGTATAGGTGGGTCATTAGGGGCCCTTTATGCTTTTATTCTTTCTGCATGGTCAATATGTCTGTGTCCCTTTTTTAAATGCTTTTTAATCCGAATCCCTTTTTTTATTTCAGGATAAATGGATCGCCCATCAAGATGATTTCAACCAACTTCTGGCCGAACTGAATGATTGCCATGGCACAGCAAGCTCTGGTAAGACCTGTGGATGCAGAATTTGGACATATTATTGTTGTCATAGTGCACTGATTGCTTTAAATGCCACCTTTTTGCACCATGTTACACTCCGCCGCTGTATTTAGGATGTAACATGGTGAAATGTGCTGTACAGATGATGACCCCCCTGGTTTGGATGGGTTGTAGAGGTGTACTTGGTATGGAAGGTCGTCACAGTTGGGGTTGGCACACATGACCTTTGTTGTCTGTTCCTTCACAGAGATACATGGCAGTTGAAGGCAGTGCCGGCCCAAGACATTGGCTGCCTGGGACCAAGAATGAAATGCTGCCCCCCCACCCCCAGAAAAAAAATCACGCCAACCAAAAGGCCCCCACATTCATTATTTTATATCATGATAACTAAAGGGGACCCGTCATGGCTCTATACATGTATAAAGGAATATAAAGAGGACCTGTCATGGCTCTATACATGTATAAAGTGGACCTGTCATGGCTCTATACATGTATAAAGGAGTATAAAGTGGACCTGTCATTGCTCTATACATGTATAGGAGTATAAAGAGGACCTGTCATGGCTCTATACATGTATAAAGGAGTATAAAGTGGACCTGTCATGGCTCTATACATGTATAGGAGTATAAAGAGGACCTGTCATGGCTCTATACATGTATAGGAGTATAAAGAGGACCTGTCATGGCTCTATACATGTATAAAGTGGACCTGTCATTGCTCTATACATGTAAAGGAATATCAAGAGGACCTGTCATGGCTCTATAAATGTATATAGGACTATAAAGAGTACTTGACATGGCTCTATACATGTATAAAGGAGTATAACGAGGGCCTGTCATGGCTCTATACATGTATAAAGGAGTATAACGAGGGCCTGTCATGGCTCTATACATGTATATAGGCGTATAAAAGGACCTGCCATGGCTCTATACAAGTATCCAGGAGTATAAAGGGACCTGTGAATTGCCGGCGGCCACAATGTCTTTTTCGCAATGTACGCTAATTGTTTTTTTTTTTTTTTTTGGTACCAAAAATATGTAGAAGAATACATATTGGCCTAAACTGAAGAAAATAGTTTATTTTTAAAAATTTTGGGGATATTTATTATAGCAAAAAGTTAAATATATATATTTATAGCACAAAAAATAAAAACCGCAGAGGTGATCAAATATCACCAAAAGAAAGCTCTATTTGTGGGAAAAAAGGACATCAATTTTATTTGGGTAGCGGAGCTGGCGGAATGGGCTGGCGGGAATCAGTATGCTGCCCCCCTAAAAGTGCTGCCTGGTACCCATGGTACCACCTGGTCCCATCATAGGGCCGGCCCTGGTTAAAGGCAAGATGTGGGCAAGCCTTGTTGGAGTCTCAGCTGCTGTCTCTCTGGTAGAGATGGGAAAAGCGCAAAAAAAATATAGATTCGGATGGGTGTAGAGGTGTACTTGGCATGGAAGGTCATCACACTTGAGGTTGCTTTTAAAAATGTTTATTGAAATTCATGGTTCAAGTGATGAGTAGAGCCAACGTGTTTCAGGGGAAATACCTCCCCCTTTGTCAGGGCTGTGATGATTGATGCGGTTGAGTTTGGCCTTGGACCCAGGGGTCAAATACGAATGGCGCCCTTTAGGTGCCGAAAAATGAGGGAGAACTGTATTTGACCTCCAGGGCCAGATCGCTTCTGACCACACCAACCATTACAGCCCTGACGAAGGGGGAGGAATTTCCCCGAAACACGTTGGCTGCTGTCATCACTTGTGAACTGTGAATTTCAATAAACGTTTTTAACCACTTAAGACCCGGACCAAAATGCAGCTAAAGGACCCAGCCAGGTTTTGCGATTCGGCACTGCGTCGCTTTAACAGACAATTGCGCGGTCGTGCGACGTGGCTCCCAAACAAAATTGGCGTCCTTTTTCCCACAAATAGAGCTTTCTTTTGGTGGTATTTGATCACCTCTGCGGTTTTTATTTTTTGCGCTATAAACAAAAAAAGAGCACCAATTTTGAAAAAAATTTTACTTTTTGCTATAATATCCCCCAAAAATATATATATATAAAAAAAATATTTTTTTCCTCAGTTTAGGCCGATACGTATTCTTCTACCTATTTTTGGTAAAAAAAAATCGCAATAAGCGTTTATCGGTTGGTTTGCGCAAAATTTATAGCCTTTACAATATAGGGGATAGTTTTATTGCATTTTTTTTATTTTTTTTTACTACTAATGGCGGCGATCAGCGTTTTTTTTTTTTCATGACTGCGACATTATGGCGGACACTTTGGACAATTTTGACACATTTTTGGGACCATTGTAATTTTCACAGCAAAAAATGCATTTAAAATGCATTGTTTACTGTGAAAATGACAATTGCAGTTTGGGAGTTAACCACAAGGGGCGCTGATGGGGTTATGTGTGACCCAGAGGCGATTCAGTTCGCATGTGTTGCGCTATATACGTTTTTCACTCACTCACCTCATGTGTGTTTACAACTGTAGGGGGGTGTGGCTGTAGGTGTGACGTCATCGATTGTGTCCCCCTATAAAAGGGATCACACGATCGATGCAGCCGCCACAGTGAAGCACGGGGAAGCCGTGTTTACATACGGCTCTCCCCGTTCTTCAGCTCCGGTGACCGATCGCGGGACTCCAGCGGCGATCGGGTCCGCGGGTCCCGCAGTTTCGGACCGGGTCAAGGGCGCGCGCCCGCCCGCGACCCCACGGCTGGGCTTAAAGGGCAACGTACATATACGTTGATGTGCCCAGCCGTGCCATTCTGCCGACGTATATCGGCGTGAAGGGGTCCTTAAGTGGTTAAAAAGCAACCTCAAGTGTGATGACCTTCCATACCAAGTACCCATCCGAATCTATCTTGCTTGCCACTTTTCCGTCTCTACCAGAGAGGTAGCAGCCAAAACTCCAATGAGGCTCACCCACATTTTGCCTTCAACTGCCATGTATCTCTGGGAAGGAACAGACAACAAAGGTCCTGTGTCGCCTCAGATCACTGCAGGACCCTGTGAATGGGTTAGATGACCGCCTTGGCCAAGCCACGCCCCCAATGCATTTCACTCCGCCCCTGGAGCTTAATCATGGGGATCTGTGAAGGACTACACATCCCAGATCACTTTCAGGGCTACCAGGCTGCTTAATGGCCCCCCCCCCCCCCACATACATACACGCGCACACGCGCGCAATGAACCTGCGACCAGACTAACTATAGCAAATCGGTTACTTATCCAAACACAATTCTTTAACTAGTCGTGGACCCTGGACATGCCTCTAAATGTTATCAACATAGGGTGTGTAGTCCCTTCTGCCACTTGCTGGGGATTCCCAGCTGTCATAATGACAGTTGCTGTGTATATAGAAGCTGTAGAAGTTGCTGCTGTCAAACAGGATCCTATGGCACAGTGTTTATAAACGTTGTAACTTTTGTATCTAATCTCATTCATCTGCAAATCAAAGGGATGAACTTCTATCTTTAACCACTTCCGGACCGCCTCTTGCACATATACGTCGGCAGAATGGCACGGCTGGCCACATGTACGTACAGGTACGTCCTGTACTAGTACCCAGCCGTGGGTCGCGAGCGCGCGCCTGCGGTGCGCTCCCGCGACCCGGTCCGAAGCTGGAGTGCGGCGATCGGTCCCCGGAGCTGAAGAACGGGGAGAGCCGTGTGTAAACACGGCTTCCCCGTTCTTCACTGTGGCGGCGTCATCGATCGTGTCATCCCTTTTATAGGGAGACATGATCGATGACGTCACACCTAGAGCCACACCCCCCTACAGTTGTAAACACACACTAGGTGAAACGAAACTCCTTCAGCGCCCCCTGTGGTTAACTCCCAAACTGCAACTGTCATTTTCACAATAAACAATGCAATTTAAATGCATTTTTTGCTGTGAAAATGACAATGGTCCCAAAAATGTGTCAAAATTGTGCGAAGTGTCCGCCATAATGTCGCAGTCACGTAAAAAATCGCTGATCGCCGCCTTAAGTAGTAAAAAAAAAAAAAATTATAAAAATGCAATAAAACTATCCCCTATTTTGTAAACGCTATAAATTTTGCGCAAACCAACCGATAAACGCTTATTGCGATTTTTTTTTTTTTTTTTACCAAAAATAGGTAGAAGAATACGTATCGGCCTAAACTGAGGAAAAAAAAAAGTGTTTTTATATATTTTTGGGGGATATTTATTATAGAAAAAAGTTAAAAATATTGCATTTTTTTCAAAATTGTCGCTCTATTTTTGTTTATAGCGCAAAAAATAAAAAACGCAGAGGTGATCAAATACCACCAAAAGAAAGCTCTATTTGTGGGGAAAAAAGGACGCCAATTTTGTTTGGGAGCCACGTCGCACGACCGCGCAATTGTCTGTTAAAGCGACGCAGTGCCGAATTGTAAAAACCCCTTGGGTCATTTAGCAGCATATTGGTCCGGTCCTTAAGTGGTTAAGGCTCTTTTCACACTAGGCGGATTCCGTCGCTGCGGAGTCCGCCAGCTCAGCGGGAGATCTGTCCGCTGATCTCCGCTGAGCCGGCGGAATGACAAGCCCCTCTCTGCTCACTGAGCAGGGAGGGGCTTGTGCAGGCCGCTGTCTCCTATGGAGCGATCTGATGAAAACGGACAGCATGTCCATTTTCATCAGATCTTACCCAATCCGCCATGGACGGATGGAGACTTATCGCCATACGTCTGATTTTTGCGGATCGGGTCGGATGTTTCCGCTGACATCCGACGCTCCATAGGACTGTATGGAGCGGCCGTTCAGGTCTGCCGTCAAAACTGACAGGGGCGGACCGGAACGGTACGATCGTGTGAAAGGGGCCTATGTGTTATCAATTAAAGCAACCTGACAAGTTAGGGAAAAAAAAAGTTCCAATGTAACCACTTTAATACCGGGCACTTTTACCCCCTTCCTGCCCAGGCCAATTTTCCGCTTTCAGCGCTGTCGCAGTTTGAATGACAATTGCGCGGTCATGCAGCACTGTACCCAAATTACATTTTTAGCATTTTGTTCACACAAATAGAGCTTTCTTTTGGTGGTATCGGTAATTGGTATTGGCAAGTACTAAAAAAAAAAAAGTATCGCTACTCGTGGTACAAAAAAAAAATCAAGTTCAGTTATCCTGACTGGGCATCATATGACATGCAGCAGGATAAGCCGCGATCGTGCGCAGTGTCAGCCTGACACACCGCTTCTCCAATCTAGGTAAAGAGCCTCTGATGGAGACTGATCACTGTGTAAACAGGAAAACCGCATCTCGACTTTTCCTCCATTCGCACTGAGAGCCTATTGGCTCCTCTCCTGACGGATGGCCACCAGGGATGCCCACCCATGACCACCAGGTGAGCCTGCTAGAGCCCACCAGGGATGGCAATGATTTCCCATTAGGGATAGCACTCTGCCCATCAGTGATGCCTGCCAGCGCCTCTGATCAATGCTGCCTATCAGTGCCACCTCATTGGTGCCAATTGGTGCCCACCAGTGAGAAAATTTACTTATTTACAAAGTTTTGTAACAGAAACAAACACAAACTTTTTTTTTTTTTTTTTTGTTAAAAAAATAAAAACCTCAGAGGTGATCAAATACCACCAAAAGAAAGCTCTATTTGTGGGGGAAATTTTGTTTGGGTACAACGTGAAAATTAGTCGGGGCAGGAACGTGTATAAGGGCTTTGTATTCAAGTGGTGTAAATTAAAGGTACAATCTTTTTTTCCCTCAATAGCTTCCTTTACCTTAGTGCAGTCCTCCTTCACTTACCTCATCCTTCCATTTTCCTTTTAAATGTCCTTATTTCTTCTGAGAAATCCTCACTTCCTGTTCTTCTGTCTAACTCCACACAGTAATGCGAGGCTTTCTCCCTGGTGTGGAGTGTTGTGCCCACCCCCTCCCTTGGACTACAGGAGAGTCAGAATGCCCACTAACACACAGCTCCTTTCTCTATCTGCAACGTAGAGAGCGTCCTGACTCTCCTGTAGTCCAAGGGAGGGGGCGAGCACGACACTCCACACCAGGGAGAAAGCCTCGCATTACTGTGTGGAGTTACAGACAGAAGAACAGGAAGTGAGGATTTCTCAGAAGAAATAAGGACATTTAAAAGCAAAATGGAAGGATGAGGTAAGTGAAGGAGGACTGCACTAAGGTAAAGGAAGCTATTTAGGGGAAAAAATTACCTTTACAACTCCTTTAAAATAATTACAGTGCCATCATCCACGTACAAAAACAGAAGGGACAATTATAATTAACCACTTAAGACCCGGACCTTTAGGCAGCTAAAGGACCTGGCCAGTTTTTGCGATTCGGGACTGCGTCGCTTTAACTGACAATTGCGCGATCGTGCGACGTGGCTCCCAAACAAAATTGGCGTCCTTTTTTCCCCCACAAATAGAGCTTTCTTTTGGTGGTATTTGATCCCCTCTGCAGTTTTTATTTTTTGCGCTATAAACAAAAATAGAGCGACAATTTTGAAAAAAATTCAATACTTTTTGCTATAATAAATATCCCCCAAAAATATATGAAAAAACTTTTTTTTTCCTCAGTTTAGGCCGATACGTATTCTTCTACCTATTTTTGGTAAAAAAAATCGCAATATGCGTTTATCGATTTGGTTTGCGCAAAATGTATAGCTTTTACAAAATAGGGGATAGTTTTATTGCATTTTTATAAAAAAATTTTTTTTTTTACTACTAATGGCGGCGATCAGCTATTTTTTTTTTCGTGACTGCGACATTATGGCGGACACTTCGGACAATTTTGACACATTTTTGGGACCATTGTCATTTTCACAGCAAAAAATGCATTTAAATTGCATTGTTTATTGTGAAAATGACAATTGCAGTTTGGGAGTTAACCACAGGGGGCGCTGAAGGGGTTAAGTGTGACCTCATCTGTGTTTCTAACTGTAGGGGGTGTGGCTGTAGGTGTGACATCATTGATTGTGTTTCCCTATAAAAGGGATGACACGATCGATGCAGCCACAGTGAAGAACGGGGAAGCCGTGTTTACATACGGCTCTCCCCTTTCTTCAGCTCCGGGGAGCGATCGCGGGACTCCAGCGGCGAGCGGGTCCCATGGTCTTTAAGTGCCCAGCCGGCTGGGCACTTAAAGAGGACGTACCTGTACGTGCTTGTGCCCAACCGTGCCATTTTGCCGACGTATATGTGCAGAAGGCGGTCCTTAAATGGTTAAGCACTTGTCTACCACCCTCTCTTTTTGGGCGGACGTTATATGACGTCGCGCCTTTTATGAGCCACTAGGGGACGCGTGTGCACCCATCGCGTCACTGGGAACCAGCTGTGCCGCCGGGCACCCGCGATTGCCTGGTAACTGAGCAGGACAGTGGATCTGTGGGTGTAAACACACAGATCCTCGTCCTGTCAGGGAGAGGAGACCGATGGTGTGTGTCCCTTTTACATAGGGACACAGATCAGTCTCCTCCCCCAGTCAGTCCCCGCCCCCCCACACTAAAAATCACTCCCTAGGGAACACATTAACCCCTTGATCCTTAACCCCTAGTGTTAACCTCTTCCCTGCCAGTCATGTTAATACAGCAATCAGTGTATTTTTATAGCACGGGTCACTGTATAAATGTGGTCCCAAAAATGTGTCAGATGTGTCCGCTGCAATAGCGCAGTCACGATAAACGCAGATCGCCGCCATTACTAGTAAAAAATAATAAAAATGCTATAAATCTATCCCCTATTTTGTAGCCGCTAAAACTTTTGCGCAAGCCAATCAATAAGCGCTTATTGCGATTTTTACCAAAAATATGTAGAAGAATACGTATCGGCCTAAACTGAGGAAAATGTGTTTTTAAAAAAAAAAAGAAAAAAAAATTTGAATATTTATTATAGCAAAAAGTAAAAAATATTGTGTGTTTTTTAACGTGTCGCTCTTCTTCTTTTGTTTATAGCGCAATAAATAAAAAGCGCAGAGGTGATCAAATACCACCAAAAGAAAGCTCTATTTGTGGGGAAAAAAATGATAAACATTTTATTTGGACTCAGCTGATCACAGATTGGGGTAAAGGGCCAATCACAGCGGCCCTTTTACTATGTGATCAGCTGTGTCCAATGACAGCTGATCACGATGTAAACACAAGCTGGTTATTGGCTTTTCTTTCCTCACGCTGACCGTGTAAGGAGAGACGATAACCGGCTTCTGGTAAATGGTCATCGACACTGATCAGGGTACTGATCATCAGGGCAGTGCCAATCGGTGCCCAGTGGTGCTGCCAATCGGTGCCCAGTGGTGCTGCCAATCGGTGCCCAGTGGTGCTGCCAATCGGTGCCCACTGGTGCTGCCAATCGGTGCCCACTGGTGCTGCCAATCGGTGCCCACTGGTGCTGCCAATCGGTGCCCACTGGTGCTGCCAATCTGTGCCACCTTCAAGTGCCGCCTCATCTGCACTCATCAGTGAAGGAAAAAATTACATGTTTGATACATTTTATAACAAACTATAAAAAAAATTCAAACTTTTCGCCCATTTGTTTAGCAAAAAAAAAAAACCTAGCGATTGATTAAATACCACCAAAAGAAAGCTCTATTTGTGTGGGGGGAAAAAAATCATAAAAATGTCATATGGGTACAGTGTAGCATGACCGCGCAATTGTCATTCAAATAGTGACAGCGCTGAAAATTGGCCTGGGCAGGAAGGGGGTAAAAGGGCCTGGTAGGCAATTGGTTAATATCGCCTTACGAGTAATGACTGGAGCTTTCAGGTCGAAGCTTAGCAATTTTGATAAAAGTAAATTTTGGGTAAATAAAGGTGGCCATACACTGTACAATCTCCTTTTAGATTTACCAAATGTTATAAAATTGGAGCCAACTATCGAGCCAATCCGGCAGGCCCTCGCACTACATCACTGATGGTAGATGTAAAGGAGAATGTAAAATAGGATTGTACTGTGTGTGGCTACCTTATCCCCTTCCCGCCGCCTCCTCCTGGCCCTTTAAGAGCTTCTAAATGGCAGGAGGCGGGTATTTGGGTCATGTAACTGCTGTGATTGGCTGTCGTAGCAGTCACATGATCAGAAGGCTCCCAATCGCAATTTGGAGATTCCTGTTCCCCGCCGATGAACTTTGCTGGGGGGTGCGATCTCAGCCTAGAAGTGTGTTTTACATAGGAATGCGTATATATGTATTAAAGCCCTCCCACTGTTAGGCCGCATATATGCGCAAAGTTGGCGAGAAGTGGTTAACCACTAGGGGGCCCGCGCTATAGCCAAATGAGGGCTACAGCGCGGACCCCAATTGCCGGGAGGATTTCAATAGACGTCCTCCGCTTTGCACGCGCGCTGTGATCACCCATTTACTGAGACTCGAGTGATCACAGATCCGAGGTAAGGGTCGGTCCCGGTCCCTTACCACGTGATCAGCTGTCAGCCAATGACAGCTGATCGCGTGATGTAAACAAAGCTCGTAATATATATATTTTTTTTTCCTCACGCTGACAGCGTGAATAGAAAAAAAAAGCTGATCACCGGCTCCTGTGTAAGGGAAATCGGTCCCCAGTGAAAGAGGCACATCAGCCTCAGTGCCCACTGCCAGTGCCCATCAATGCCCACCAGTGGTGCCAGTCAGTGCCTTATCGGTGCTACCTAGCAGTGCTGCCTATCCGTCTTACCTACCAGTGCTGATTAGTGCCCATCACTGCCAACTATCAGTGCCCATCACTGCCAGGTATCAATGCCGCCTTATTGGGCCCAATTCTCAGTGTCGCCTTATTGGGCCCAATTCTCAGTGCCGCCTTATCTGCTTGCTAGAACAATGGTATTCACTGTAGTAGCGACGTATAACAGTGGGTAGTCGGAAAGTGGCAGAATATAAGGGACCCCATAGCAACAGCAGTTACAGAGTGAGTAAAAACATTTATTTTATTTTTTTTCCCCCAAAGTGTTTTTGCTGAAAGAGAATTCTGTGGATTTATGTAAAGCAGGGCTCGACAAAATCCGGGCGCGGGTCGCAATTGAGACAAGAAATTGTGATTTGACGCCCGGGGAAGCTTAGGCCTGCAGAAGACCGCAAAGCCGCGGCCTCAATTACTGGCTGGCGCGGGCCCGCCGCGATCGTGTGGCAATCGAGGTGGGGGGGGGGCGCACGAAGACGCAGGATCCTGTGTCTCCGTGCCCTCCCACCTCCCCCGCTGGTAATTGAGGCCGCGGCTTTGCGGCCTTCTGCAGGCCTAAGCTTCCTTCTGTGATCTGGCGTCATCTTGTGGCGGCCGTTGGCATTACAAGCAAAACAGCAGTTTTAATGTGTTTTTAACTGTTTTCACTGCCATCTCCTTCCCTCTAATTAGAACCCCAAAACATTATATATATTTTTTATTCTAACACCCTAGAGAATAAAATGGCGGCCGTTGCAATACTTTCTGTCACACCGTATTTACGCAGCGGTCTTACAAGCGCACTCTTTTGGGGAAAAATACACTTTTTTTTAATTAAAAAATAAGACAACAGTAAAGTTATCCCAATTTTTTTTATATTGTGAAAGATAATGTTACGCCGAGTAAATTGATACCCAACATGTCACGCTTCAAAATTGCGTCCGCTCGTGGAATGGCGACAAACTTTTACCCTTTAAATCTCCATAGGCGACGTTTAAAAAAATTCTACAGGTTGCATGTTTTGAGTTAGAGGAGGGGCCAGATCCACAGAAGAATTACGCCGGCGTATCAAAGTAATTTCAAAGTTCCCGCGTCGTATATTTGTTTTGTATCTACAAAACAAGATACGACTGCATCTGGGCTCGATCCGACTGGCGTTCGTCTTAGTACGCCGTCGGATCGTAGGTGCATTTTTCCGCCGGCCGCTAGGTGGCGTTTCCGTCGAATTCCGCGTTGAGTATGCAAATTAGCTAGATACGGCAATCCACGAACGAACGTCCGGCCGGCGCATTTTTTTACGTCGTTTGCGTTCGGCTTTTTCTGGCGTATAGTTACCCCTGCTATTATGAAGCGTACTCAATGTTAAGTATGGCCGTCGTTCCCGCGTCGAATTTTGAATTTTTTACGTCGTTTGTGTAAGTCGTTCGCGAATAGGGATTTGCGTAGAATGACGTCACCGTCGTAAGCATTGGCTTGTTCCAGTTTAATTTCGAGCATGCGCACTGGGTTACCCCCACGGACGGCGCATGCGCCGTTAAAAAAAACGGCATTTACGTCGGGTCACGACATATTTACATAAAACACGCCCCCATCCCATCGATTTGAATTGCGCGCCCTTACGCCGCCAAAATTACACTACGCCGCCCTAACTTACGGCGCAACTTCTTTGAGGATAAGGAAAATGCGCTGTAAGTTACGGCGGCCGCAACAATGCGCCACGCTACGAGGTTCTGGCCCGGGGTCTAGAATTATTGCTCTCGCTCGAACGATCGCGGCGATACCTCACATGTGTGGTTTGAATACCGTTTACATATGCGGGCGCTGCTCGCGTATGTGTTCGCTTCTGTGCGCGGGACGGGGCGCGTTTTCTGGCTCCTAACTTTTTTAGTTGGCTCCTAGATTCCCAGCAAATTTGTCAAACCCTAAAGTTCATTTTATGTGTGGAACGCTGCCTTTTAAAGGTTATGTGTGTGTGTAAAGGCGGGTGTCCCAATACTTTTGACAATATTGTGTCTCTCCCAGTACATCAAGTAAACAGACGTGTTGTTGTGACGGGGTGCATGCAAATTCTTGTCGGCGATTCGGATTCTTCTGTTATTAAAGACATAAATTTCCCGATGAGGAGAAAGTTTCACGCCTGGAGATACGCTCAGGTGTTGGAGAGATTTTAATTTCTTAGATCTCTTGATTAGTCCACCTTTGAAGTCGAGGCAGAAAGTCGGGGGTTAAAGCAGAACGTCCCGACACACGGGTCTAATATTATTATGTGTTCTCTGTAGAAGGTACAATAAATCTTCCGATTGACACCCCCCCTCTGTCACAGCCATACAGGTGACACTCCCACTTCCAGGTCCATTGGTTCAGCTTCCTCCAACACTGGACTCAAAACAGCAAGGGCCGGATTCAGGTAGCCGGGCGCATTGTTACGGCGGCGTAGCGTATGGTAATTATTAAGGTTGTCCCGATACCACTTTTTTAGGACTGAGTACAAGTACCGATACTTTTTTTCAAGTACTCGCCGATACCGAATACCGATACTTTTTTTAAATGTGTCCCCAAATGCAGCCATGTCCCCTCACAAATGCAGCCATGTCCCCCACCCCATATATGCAGCCATGTCCCCCACATATATGCATCCATGTCCCCCCCATATATGCAGCCATGTCCCCCACATATATGCATCCATGTCCCCCCCATATATGCAGCCATGTCCCCGCCATATATGCAGCCATGTCCCCCACATATATGCAGCCATGTCCCCCCCCCCATATATGCAGCCATGTCCCCCCCCCATATATGCAGCCATGTCCCCCCCCATATATGCAGCCATGTCCCCCCACATATATGCAGCCATGTCCCCCACATATATGCAGCCATGTCCCCCCCCCCATATATGCAGCCATGTCCCCCCCCCATATATGCAGCCATGTCCCCCCCCATATATGCAGCCATGCCCCCCCCCATATATGCAGCCATGTCCCCCCCCCATATGCAGCCATGCCCCCCCCCATATGCAGCCATGTCCCCCCCCCATATGCAGCCATGTCCCCCCCCATATATGCAGCCATGCCCCCCCCCATATATGCAGCCATGTCCCCCCCCATATATGCAGCCATGTCCCCCACATATATGCATCCATGTCCCCCCCATATATGCAGCCATGTCCCCGCCATATATGCAGCCATGTCCCCCACATATATGCAGCCATGTCCCCCCCCCCCCATATATGCAGCCATGTCCCCCCCCATATATGCAGCCATGCCCCCCCCCATATATGCAGCCATGTCCCCCCCCCCATATGCAGCCATGCCCCCCCCCATATGCAGCCATGTCCCCCCCCCATATGCAGCCATGTCCCCCCCCATATATGCAGCCATGCCCCCCCCCATATATGCAGCCATGTCCCCCCCCCATATGCAGCCATGTCCCCCCCCCCATATGCAGCCATGTCCCCCCCCCCATATGCAGCCATGTCCCCCCCCCATATGCAGCCATGTCCCCCCCCATATGCAGCCATGTCCCCACCCCCATATGCAGCCATGTCCCCCCCCCATATGCAGCCATGTCCCCCCCCCATATGCAGCCATGTCCCCCCCCATATCCAGCCATGTCCCCCCCCCCCATATCCAGCCATGTCCCCCCCCCCCATATGCAGCCATGTCCCCCCCCCCATATGCAGCCATGTCCCCCCCCCCATATGCAGCCATGTCCCCCCCCCCCATATGCAGCCATGTCCCCCCCCCCATATGCAGCCATGTCCCCCCCCCCATATGCAGCCATGTCCCCCCCCCATATGCAGCCATGTCCCCCCCCCATATGCAGCCATGTTCCCCACCCCCATATGCAGCCATGTCCCCCCCCCCATATGCAGCCATGTCCCCCCCCCATATGCAGCCATGTCCCCCCCCCATATGCAGCCATGTCCCCCCCCCATATGCAGCCATGTCCCCCCCCCATATGCAGCCCTGTCCCCCCCCCATATGCAGCCATGTCCCCCCCCCATATGCAGCCATGTCCCCCCCCCCCCATATGCAGCCATGTCCCCCCCCCCCCATATGCAGCCATGTCCCCCCCCCCCATATGCAGCCATGTCCCCCCCCCCCCCATATGCAGCCATGTCCCCCCCCCCCATATGCAGCCATGCCCCCCCCCATATGCAGCCATGCCCCCCCCATATGCAGCCATGCCCCCCCCCATATGCAGCCATGTCCCCCCCCCCCCCATATGCAGCCATGTCCCCCCCCCCATATGCAGCCATGTCCCCCCCATATGCAGCCATGTCCCCCCCATATATGCAGCCATGTCCCCCCCATATATGCAGCCATGTCCCCCCATATATGCAGCCATGTCCCCCCCCCATATGCAGCCATGTCCCCCCCCCCCATATGCAGCCATGTCCCCCCCCCATATGCAGCCATGTCCCCCCCCCCATATGCAGCCATGTCCCCCCCCATATGCAGCCATGTCCCCCCCCCATATGCAGCCATGTCCCCCCCCCCATATGCAGCCATGTCCCCCCCCCCATATGCAGCCATGTCCCCCCCATATGCAGCCATGTCCCCCCCCCCCCATATGCAGCCATGTCCCCCCCCCATATGCAGCCATGTCCCCCCCCCATATGCAGCCATGTCCCCCCCCATATGCAGCCATGTCGTCATCCCCCCCATATGCAGCCATGTCTCCCCCCCCCATATGCAGCCATGTCTCCCCCCCCCATATGCAGCCATGTCTCCCCCCCCCCATATGCAGCCATGTCTCCCCCCCCCATATGCAGCCATGCCCCCCCCCATATGCAGCCATGTCCCCCCCCCCCATATGCAGCCATGTCCCCCCCCCATATGCAGCCATGTCCCCCCCCCCCATATGCAGCCATGTCCCCCCCCCATATGCAGCCATGTCCCCCCCCCCATATGCAGCCATGTCCCCCCCCCCCATATGCAGCCATGTCCCCCCCCCCCCATATGCAGCCATGTCCCCCCCCCCCATATCCAGCCATGTCCCCCCCATATGCAGCCATGCCCCCCCCCATATGCAGCCATGCCCCCCCCCCCATATGCAGCCATGTCCCCCCCCCATATGCAGCCATGTCCCCCCCCCCCATATGCAGCCATGTCCCCCCCCCCCATATGCAGCCATGTCCCCCCCCCCCATATGCAGCCATGTCCCCCCCCCATATCCAGCCATGTCCCCCCCATATATGCAGCCATGTCCCCCTTACCGTACATGCTGCCGCGCCGTGCCGCCGCTTGGTTAATACGGGCGGGGGAACATTACAGCTTTCATTTGAATAGCTGTAGTCTTTCGCGCAGCGCTGCGTATAGACACTCCCCCTTGCTCGGGATTGGACAGTTCACCCGAGCAAGGGGGAGTGTCTATACGTGGCGCGGCACGAAACACTACAGCTATTCAAATGAAAGCTGTAATGTTCCCCGCCCGTATTAACCAAGCGGGGATGCGGCGGGATGCGTCGGGGGCGGGGAAGTGTTCTATTTCGGTATCGGGGGTATTTACGGGAGTACGAGTATTCCCGCAAATACTCGGAATCGGTCTCCATACCGATACTAGTATCGGGACAACCCTAGTAATTACGCTACGCCGCCGTAAATCAGAGAGGCAAGTGCTGTATTCACAAAGCACTTGCCTCCTAAGTTACGGCGGCGTGTCGTAAATGGGGCCGGCGTAAGCGCGCCTAATTCAAATGAGGATGAGGGTGGCGTGTTTTATGTAAATGGGTGGTGACCCGACGTGATTGACGTTTTTTACGAACGGCGCATGCGCCGTCCGTGTACATATCCCAGTGTGCATTGCTCCAAAGTACGCCGCAAGGACGTATTGGTTTCGACGTGAACGTAAATTACGTCCAGCCCTATTCGCGAACGACTTGCGCAAACAACGTAAAAAAATCCACGCGGGAACAACGTCCATACTTAACATAGAAGCAGGAGCAACGTTACGCCGGAAAAGCCTTGCGCAAACGACGTGAAAAAAATTCCCCCGGGCGCACGTACGTTTGTGAATCGGCGTATCTAGGTCATTTGCATATTCTACGCCGAAAACGACGGCAGCGCCACCTAGCGGCCAGCGCAAATATGCAACTAAGATACGACGGCGTAAGAGACTTACGCCAGTCGGATCTTAGCCTAATTTCGGTGTATCTTGCTTTCTGAATACAGAAAGAAGATACGCCGGCGCAGCTTTGAATTTATGCGGCGTATCTATAGATACGCCGGCGTAAATTCTTGCTGAATCCGGCCCCAAGTCTTTTTGGGGATGTCTCTACCAGCTTTGCACATCTAGAGAGGGACATTTCTGCCCATTCTACTTTGCAAAATATCTCAAGCTCTGTCAGATTGGATGGAGAGCGTCTGTGATCAGCAATTTTCAAGTCTTGCCACAGATTCTCAATGTGATTTAGGTCTGGACTGTGACTTGGCCATTCTAACACATGAATATGCTTTGATGTAAAACAGGGGTCACCAAACTTTCTAAACAAAGGGCCAGTTTACTGTCCTTTAGACTTTAGGGGGGGCCGGACTGTGGCTATTGGAAGTAGAAAAGGTCCCGACGTCGGTGGGGAAAAAACATAATGCCCCATCGTTTGTTTCAGTGGGAGTAATGGGGTTAAATCATGCCCCATCATAGGTGTCACTGGGAAGAATAGTGCCCCATTGTTAGTGTCAGTAAATTAAATAGATAAAAACAAGCAAAGGGCCACATCTGGCCCCCGGGCCGCAGTTTGGAGACCACTGATCTAAACCATTTTATTGTAGCTCTGGCTGTATGTTTAGGGTCGTTGTGCTGCTGGAAGATGAACCTCCATCCCAGTCTCAAGTCTTTTGCAACAGGTTTTCTTCTAAGATTGCCCTGTATTTGGCTCCATCCATCTTCCCATCAACTCTGACCAGCTTTCCTGTCCCTGCTGACGAAAAGCATCCCCACCACATGATGCTGCCACCACCATGTTTCACAGTGGGGATGGTGTGTTCAGGGTGATGTGCAGTGTTAGTTTTCCACCACACATAGCGTTTTGCTTTTAGGCCAAAAAGTTACATTTTGGTCTCATGTGACCAGAGCACCTTCTTCCACATGTTTGCTGTGTCCCCCACATGGCTTCTCACAAACTGCAAACAGGACTTCTTATGACTTTCTTTCACCAATGTCTTTCTTCTTGTCACTCTTCCATAAAGGTCAGATTTGTGGCGAACACGACTAATAGTTGTCCTGTGGACAGATTCTCCCACCTGAGCTGTGGATCTCTGCAGATCCTCCAGAGTTACCATGGGCCTCTTGGCTGCTTCTCTGATGAATGCTCTCCTTGCCCGGCCTGGTCAGTTTAGGTGGACGGCCATGTCTTGGTGGGTTTGCAGTTGTGCCATACTCTTTCCATTTTCTGATGATGGATTGAACAGAGCTCTGTGAGATTTTTAAAGCTTGGGATATTTTTTTATAACCTAACCCTGCTTTATACTTATCCACAACTTTATCCCTGACCTGTCTGGTGTGTTCCTTGGTCTTCACAATGCTGTTTGTTCACTAAGGTTCTCTAACAAACCTCTGCAGGCTTCACAGAACAGCTGTATTTATACTGATATTAAATTACACACAGGTGGACTCTATTTACTAACTAGGTGACATCTGAAGGCAATTGGTTCCACTCGATTTTAGTTAGGGGTATCAGAGTAAAGGGGGCTGATTACAAATGTAAGCCACACTTTTCACATATTTATTTGAAAATAATTTTGAAAAGCATTTATCATTTTCCTTCAAAATTCACAATTATGTGCCACTTTCTGTTGGTCTATCACATAAAACCCTATTAAAAGTACATTTTAGGTTTTTGGTTGTAACATGACAAAATGTGGACAATTTCAAGGGGTATGAATACTTTTTCAAGGCACTGTTTGTGCATTTCCTGTTGTTGTCAGCTCCATCTAGTGGCCATAATGCAGTATTTTGCTGCTTGTAAGTAAATATACTGCCACTAGATGGCGCTGCCAATTATAAGAAATTCTCATATTAGACACACTGTGATAGGAGTATTGAATTGGCTGCTTAGCGACCAGCGCATGCACGTTTACATCTACACAATGGCACGGGGAGGCAAATGGGCGCGCCTGTAAGTCCCTTTAAATTTGCCGCCCCGCGGGTCCTGGGAACTCGATGTTCCCGGGTTGGCCCGCGATTGCTGTCGCCAAAGGCAGAACAGGGGAATGTCTTTGTAAAGAAGGCATTCCTTCCCCCTGTTCTGCCTAGTGACATGTCGCTGTGATCGGGAACAATGATCAGTGACGTGTCAACGGTAGCTCCTCCCCCTAACCGTTAGAATCACTCCCTAGGACACACTTAAAGCAGATGTGCCATGAAAAACAAATATTAAAAGCCAGCAGCTACAAATACTGCAGCTGCTGACTTTTAATATTAGGACACTTACCTGTCCTGGAGTCCAGCGCCGTCCGCAGCAGAGGATGAGCGATCGCTCGTCACTCTGCTGTCCCCCCCGCCATCCACGCTGAGGGAACCAGGAAGTGAAGCGCTCCGGCTTCACTGCCCGGTTCCCTACGGCGCAGCGTGACTCGCCGATTGGCTCCCGCTGTGTACTGGGAGCCGAGTGTTCCCAGCACACAACGGGGGGCGGCGGGAGGTGACGTCATGCCCGCAGTCTGCCCGAGACGGTTGTGGCCGGAAGTGGGTGCAAATACCTGTCTTTAGACAGGTATCTGCACCCCCCTCCCCCTGAAAGGTGTCAAATGTGACACCGGAGGGGGGGAGGGTTCCGATCAGCGGGACTCCACTTTAGGGCGGAGCTCCGCTTTAACCCCATTCAGCGCCAGTGTCATTTTCACAGTAATCGGTGCATTTTTATAGCACTGATTGCTGTATAAATGACCATGGTCCCAAAAATTTGCCAAAAGTGGCCGATGTGTCCGCCGTAAAGTCGCAGTCATGCTAAAAATCGCAGATCGCCGCCATTACTAGTAAATATATTTGGTAATCTAATGTACAAATGGTTATCGTCGGGAAAACGTGGATAAGATTTGTAATGCAAGTTTGATGTCCAACGTTGCATGACAAGTCGCACAAGTGTGAATGGAGCCTTAATTGTGATCCGACATTACAGGAAGAGTACCCAGGCATTCCCTGAAGTCGCTTCAAAGTCGCATACTGTAAGAGCCTAAAGCAGCTACCGGTCATTATTCCAAACAGCAGTTCTGTCTATTGTCCTCTGGGTGGCAGTGTTGCTGCACACATAATTTTCTTCGCAGAATGCACAGCCTTCTTTTTTCGGATGATTTCTTAACTTGTAATGATCAGTTCACATACACGCCTGCCTCTCCAATCACCTTGGCTGACCGCTCTTTACATACTAACTACGTGATTGACCCTCACCCCACTGTCTGCGTGTCAGATCAGTACAAGCCAGTACATACAGTTATTTATTATATAATATTGTATTGTGATTATTATTGTTACTGTGGTAGTAGTAATAATAAACATAGTAATAATCCTAATACATTCAATTCATATTAAATATAATAAAATATTAATAGTAATGATATACTGAATTTATTGGCGTATAACACGCACTTTTTTACCCTGAAAATAGAGCGCAAACTGTGCCTGCCTGTTATACTCAGGGGGCCTTGAAAAGATTTTTTCCTGAAACTTCCCTTTTTAAAGTTAGGGTGTGTATAATACGCCAATAAATACGGTACTTTTCTTTTTTTATTTTGTTTATAGAGGGGGCGGGGGGGAATCTAAATAGGAGAGATGGAAAGATAGAAGGATGGATGGATGGATAGATATCTATTTATCCTACCGTATTTTACGGCGTATAAGACGACCCCCTAATTTTCCAGGAAAAATGTTGGTTTTGGGATTTACTCGCCATATAAGACTACCCCCTTCCTACTAGTCTTTCTGGAAGCTGAGGGGTAGCCGGAACCGCTGACAGAAACAGGCTTTTTTCAAATCTCACTGTGCCATTACATTACATTCCTCCACTGTGCCATTACATTACATGCTTCACTGTGCCATTACATTACATGCCTCCACTGTGCCATTACATTACATTACATGCCTCACTGTGCCATTACATTACATGCCCAGACTGTGCCATTACATTACATTCCTCCACTGTGCCATTACATTACATGCCCAGACTGTGCCATTACATTACTCACTGTGCCATTACATTACATGCCCTCACTGTGCCATTACATTACATTCCTCCACTGTGCCATTACATTACATGCCCAGACTGTGCCATTACATTACTCACTGTGCCATTACATTACATGCCTCACTGTGCCATTACATTACATGCCCTCACTGTGCCATTACATTACATGCCTCCACTGTGCCATTACATTACATGCCTCCACTGTGCCATTACATTACATGCCCTCACTGTGCCATTACATTACATGCCCTCACTGTGCCATTACATTACATGCCTCCACTGTGCCATTACATTACATGCCCAGACTGTGCCATTACATTACTCACTGTGCCATTACATTACATGCCTCACTGTGCCATTACATTACATGCCCTCACTGTGCCATTACATTACATGCCTCCACTGTGCCATTACATTACATGCCTCACTGTGCCATTACATTACATGCCCTCACTGTGCCATTACATTACATGCCTCCACTGTGCCATTACATTACATGCCTCACTGTGCCATTACATTACATGCCCTCACTGTGCCATTACATGCCTCCACTGTGCCATTACATTACATGCCTCACTGTGCCATTACATTACATGCCCTCACTGTGCCATTACATTACATGCTTCACTGTGCCATTACATTACATGCCTCACTGTGCCATTACATTACATGCCCTCACTGTGCCATTACATGCTTCACTGTGCCATTACATTACATGCCTCCACTGTGCCATTACATTACATGCCTCCACTGTGCCATTACATTACATGCCCAGACTGTGCCATTACATTACTCACTGTGCCATTACATTACATGCCTCACTGTGCCATTACATTACATGCCCTCACTGTGCCATTACATTACATGCCTCCACTGTGCCATTACATTACATGCCCTCACTGTGCCATTACATTACATGCCTCACTGTGCCATTACATTACATGCCCTCACTGTGCCATTACATTACATGCCTCACTGTGCCATTACATTACATGCCCAGACTGTGCCATTACATTACATGCCCAGACTGTGCCATTACATTACATGCCTCTCTGTGCCATTACATGCCTCACTGTGCCATTACATTACATGCCCTCACTGTGCCATTACATTACATGCCTCCACTGTGCCATTACATTACATGCCTCCACTGTGCCATTACATTACATGCCTCACTGTGCCATTACATTACATGCCTCACTGTGCCATTACATTACATGCCTCACTGTGCCATTACATTACATGCCTCACTGTGCCATTACATTACATGCCCTCACTGTGCCATTACATTACATGCCTCACTGTGCCATTACATTACATGCCTCACTGTGCCATTACATTACATGCCCTCACTGTGCCATTACATTACATGCCCTCACTGTGCCATTACATTACATGCCCTCACTGTGCCATTACATTACATGCCCTCACTGTGCCATTACATTACATGCCCTCACTGTGCCATTACATTACATGCCCTCACTGTGCCATTACATTACATGCCTCACTGTGCCATTACATTACATGCCTCACTGTGCCATTACATTACATGCCTCACTGTGCCATTACATTACATGCCCTCACTGTGCCATTACATTACATGCCTCACTGTGCCATTACATTACATGCCCTCACTGTGCCATTACATTACATGCCCTCACTGTGCCATTACATTACATGCCCTCACTGTGCCATTACATTACATGCCTCACTGTGCCATTACATTACATGCCTCACTGTGCCATTACATTACATGCCCTCACTGTGCCATTACATTACATGCCTCACTGTGCCATTACATTACATGCCCAGACTGTGCCATTACATTACATGCCCAGACTGTGCCATTACATTACATGCCTCACTGTGCCATTACATTACATGCCCTCACTGTGCCATTACATTACATGCCTCCACTGTGCCAGTACATTACATGCCCTCACTGTGCCATTACATTACATGCCTCACTGTGCCATTACATTACATGCCCCCACTGTGCCATCACTTGCCCCCACTGTGCCATCACTTGCCCCCACTGTGCCATCACTTGCCCCCACCGTGCCATCACTTTGCCCCCACCGTGCCATCACTTTGCCCCCACCGTGCCATCGCTCGCCCCTCACCGTGCCATCACTCACGTTTTGTTGATTCTGTCTAGCCAATCACAGTCTCCGTGCTGCGAGCGTCCATGATTTAAAAGCCGAGCCTTCTTTTCAGACTGTCCTGTGATAGGCGGAACACAAATCTTCCCAGCGCCTCGGTTCTGTGTTCTGCCTATCACGGACGTCCTCTCGTCCGAGGATGAGAAGGCATCTGTGATAGGAGGAACACAGAACAGAGGAGCTGCTGGGAAAATTTGTGTTCCGCCTATCACAGGACACACTGAGAAGAAGGAGCGGCTTTTAAATCATTGACGCTCGCAGCACGGAGACTGTCGCCGGCGTATAAGACGACCCCCGACTTTAGATGCATTTTTTTTCATCCAGAAAGTCGTCTTATACGCCGGAAAATACGGTACTTTTTTTTTTTTTTTTTGTGTGTGTGTATAGAGGAGGGAAAAAAATCGAAATAATAGAGATAGATGGATAGATGGATATCTAAATAGGAGAGATGGAAAGATAGAAGGATGGATGGATAGATTTCTAAATAGGATAAATATCTATCTATCTATCTATCTATCTATCTATCTATCTATCTATCTATCTATCTATCTATCTATCTATATATCTATCTATCCATCTCTCCTATTTAGATATATATCCATCCTATTTAGATAGCTAAATAAGATAGATAGCTAAATAGGAGAGATGGACAGACAGACAGACAGACAGACAGACAGACTGTCTGTCTGTCTGTCTGTCTGTCTGTCTGTCTGTCTGTCTGTCTGTCTGTCTGTCTGACAGACAGACAGACAGACAGACAGACAGACTGTCTGTCTGTCTGTCTCTCCTATTTAGATATATATCCATCCTATTTAGATATATATCCATCCTATTTAGATATATATCCATCCTATTTAGATATATATCCATCCTATTTAGATATATATCCATCCTATTTAGATATATATCCATCCTATTTAGATATATATCCATCCTATTTAGATATATATCCATCCTATTTAGATAGCTAAATAGGAGAGATGGATAGCTAAATAGGAGAGATGGATAGCTAAATAGGAGAGATGGATAAGATGGATAGATATGTACCTATCCATCTCTCCTATTAAGACAGGGGTCGACAATATCCGGGCGCCAGGTCGCAATTGCGACAAGAAATTGTGACCTGGCGCCCGCCGGTACTTGAGGCCGTGGCTTTGCGGCCTTGTAAAGTCCCAAGCTCTTCCTTCTGTCAGCTGGCGCCATCTGGTGGTGGTCGTTGGCATTACAAGTTAAACAGCAATTCTAATATGTAATTTTTCACTGTTTTCACTGCCATCTCCTTCTCTCTAATTAGAACCCCCAAACATTATATATATTTTTATTCCAACACCCTAGATCAGGGATCCTCAAACTACGGGCCTCCAGCTGTTGCGGAACTACATGTCCCACGAGGCATTGTAAAACTCTGACATTCACAGACATGACTAGGCATGATGGGAATTGTAGTTCCTGAACAACTGGAGGGCCAAAGTTTGAGGACCCCTGCCCTACAGAATAAAATGGCGATCGTTGCAATACTTTCTGTCACGCCGTATTTGCGCAACGCGGTCTTACAAGAGCACTTTTTTGGGTAAAAAATTACACTTTTTTTAATTAAAAAATAAGACAACAGTAAAGTTATCCCAATTTTTTTTAATATTGTGAAAGATAATGTTACACCGAGTAAATTGATACCCAACATATCACGCTTCAAAATCGCGTCCGCTCGCGGAATGCCAACAAACTTTTACCCTTTAAAATCTCCATAGGCGACGTTTAAAAAAAATCTACAGATTGCATGTTTTGAGTTACAGAGGAGGTCTAGGGCTGGAATTATTGCTCTCACTCCAACGATCGCGGCGATACCTCACGTGTGTGGTTTAAATACCATTTACATATGCGGGCGCTGCTCACGTATGCGTTCGCTTCTACGCGCGAGCTTGACGGGACGGGGCGCGTTTTCTGGCTCCTAACTTTTTTTAGCTGGCTCCTAGATTCCAAGCAAATTTGTCAAACCCTGAAATTAAGATATCTATCTATCTATCTATCTATCTATCTATCTATCTATCTATCTATCTATCTATCTATCTATCTCATATCTATCTATCTCATATCTATCTATCTATCTATCTATCTATCTATCTATCTATCTATCTATCTATCTATCTATCTATCTATCTATCTATCTATCTATCTATCTATCTATCTATCTATCTATCTATCTATCTATCTATCCTCATTAGCTGGTCCTTTAAAGTGATATTGAAACCCACAATGGAATATATTGCAGCTTACCAATCATTGAATGTGGTGGCTGCATTCGTTTTCTTTTAAGCCCCCCCCTGTTATCACCTGGTGACCTGGCCAGTAACACGCCCCCTGTGTTAGAGCGCCCCCCCCCCCCACTCTAGATGAAGGAGCACAGGAGGTACAGTAGACAACAGCCTTGCCAGTCTGGGGGAAGGGGGCTGTTTAATGTATTGGAAGATTTAAATATACTAACAAATTAAAGCCAAACTCCAGCTCACACTTTATAATTGGTTACAGCAAACCATTTTTTCCCCCCTTCTATGAATAAACAAAAGCTGATCATTTGTAAGCATACTTGTCGGTGGAAAATGGATGGTCTCATCCATGTAAACTGATACGTTCTGCTGGCGAGCGTGTGATATTTTGAAAAACGGACTTGCTGGCTGGATCAATAGAAGAAAATCAGAACCTAAAATGGAAAACGAATGCAGCCATCACATCCTAAGAGTTGGTAAGCTGGAATATATGTGTGTTTTAATCCAGCTTTAACTGTCCAATCACAGGATGGGGGCAGGGAGGGTGATTGGGCTTCATTTACTTAACTGTGCTTTGGAAAATTCAGATCGCCAATATGGCAATGCTGCGTGGCTGAGCTGTTTTAACCACTTAAGGACCGCCTAACGCCGATATACGTCGGCAGAATGGCACGGCTGGGCACAATCGCGTACCTGTACGTCCTATTTAAGTGCCCAGTCGTGGGTCACGCGCGCCCGCGACCAGGTCCGAAGCTCCGTGGCCGCGGGACCCACGGACCCGATCGCCGCCGGTGACCCGCGATCGGTCACAGGAGCTGAAGAACGGTGAGAGCTGTGTGTAAACCCACCTTCCCCGTTCTTCACAGTGGCGGTGTCAGTGATCGTCTGTTCCCTGATATAGGGAAAGCCGATCAATGACGTCACACGTCCAGCCCCGCCCCCTACAGTTAGAAACACATATAAGGTCACACTTAACCTCTTCAGCGCCCCCTAGTGGTTAACTCTCAAACTGCAATTGTCATTTTCACAGTAAACAATGCATTTTTATAGAACTTTTTGCTGTGAAAATGACAATGGTCCCAAAAATGTGTCAATATTGTCCGATGTGTCCGCCATAATGTGGCAGTCACGAAAAAAAAAACGTTGATTCGTAGTAAAAAAAAATTAATAAAAATGCAATAAAACTATCCCCTATTTTGTAAACGCTATAAATTTTGCGCAAACCAATTGATAAACGCTTACCGTATTTATCGGGGTATAGCGCGCTCCCGCGTATAGCGCGCACCCCTAAAGTTTCCCCAATTCCTGTGGAAAAAAGATTTTTTGTACTTACAGTTTTGGTGTCTTGCGCGGCGTCCATCGGCGGCCTCGTCGGGGTTCGGCGTCCGTCTGCGGGTGTCCTCTTCGTTGGGTCCGGCGTCCTTCTGCGGCGTCCTCCCCCCTCGTTTCTTGCGCCGAGTTTGAATACTGCGCCGACATATACCGAGCGCAGTACACTTGTGTATCGTCGGGCAGGCTCGGCAACTCTCGCGCTGACGTCCTGTACGTCCAGGACGTCGGCGCGAGAGGAGCCGAGACTGGCCGACGATACACGAGTGTACTGCGCTCGGTATATGCCGGGGCAGTATTCAAACTCGGCGCGGGAAAGCAGGTATCGGCGTATACCGCGCACCCACGATTTTGCCCTGATTTTTAGGGCAAAAAAGTGCGCAGTATATGCCGATAAATACGGTATTTTTTTACCAAAAATATGTAGAAGAATGCGTGTCGGCCTAAACTGAGAAAAAAAATGTTTTTTTATGTTTTTGGGGGATATTTATTATAGGAAAAAGTAAAAAAATTCAATTTCCTTGTGAGCTTAATGGCTTTCCTAGCTGTGGCTACGCTCACTTATCACTGCTGATGTCCCAAGGCACTATGGGATATGTAGTCCCTTGTTCAGTGTGCTCCTCTCTTCATTGAAGAAGCTGTTCTCCGCTGCTCCCCTCCCATTAGAGGGCTATCTAGATGGATCATAGACTGGAACAGTCACATCCTTGTGGGCTGATTGGCTCACTTTAATGTGGCTACACCTAGACACATGCTTGTCACATGTCCTGTGCTGCTGGTGGTGCAAGGTACTATGGGACCCGTAGTCCCTTGTTCAGTGTGCCCCTCTCTTCATTGAAGAAGCTGATGTCTGCTGCTTCCCTCCCATTGGGGGCTATCTAGAAGGGTGGGATAGACTGGAACGGTCACATCCTTATGGCCTGATTGGCTCGCCTCCCTGTGGCTTCACCCAGACATATACTTTGTCACATGTCCTTTGCTGCTGTTGGTGCAAGATACTATGGGACCTGTAGTCCCTTGTTCAGTGTGCCCCTCTTTTCATTGAAGAAGCTGTTCTCTGTTGCTCCCCTCATATTGGGGGCCTATATCTAGATGGGGATAGACTGGAACAGTCAAATCCTTGTGGCCTGATCGACACCTAGACACAAGCTTGTCACATGGCATTATGGGACATGTAGTGCCTTGTTCAGTGCTCTTCTTCTCTCTTGTTGAAGAAACTGTTCTCCACTGCTCCCCATCCATTGCCGGCTATGTTGGAGGAAGAAAAGACGTGAGCGGCCATGTCTTTGCACCCTGAATGGCTCACCTCACTGTGGCTGCGCCCAGACACACATTTGTCGCATACCTCTCGCTGCAGGCGGCGCAAGGTACTATGGGACATGTAGTCCCTTGTTCAGTGCTCTTCTATGAAAGAAACTACTCCACTGCTCCCCATCCATTGCCGGCTATGTTGGAAGAAGAAAAGACTTGAGTGGCCATGTCTTCGCACCCTGAATGGCTCACCTCACTGTATCGACACCTAGACACAAGCTTATCACATGTGCTCTTCTTCTCCTCTCTTGTTAAAGAAACTGTTCTCCACTGCTCCCCATCCATTGCTGGCTATGTAGGGGGAAGAAAAGACTTTGAACGATCATGTCTTTGCACCCTGAATGGCTCACCTCACTGTTGCTGCGCCCAGACACACATTTGTCGCATACCTCTCGCTGCAGGCAGCGCAAGGTACTATGGGACATGTAGTCCCTTGTTCAGTGCTCTTCTTCTCTTGAAGAAACTACTCCACTGCTCCCCATCCATTGCCGCTATGTTGGAGGAAGAAAAGACTTGAGCGGCCATGTCTTTGCACCCTGAATGGCTCACCTCACTGTGGTTGCGCCCAGACACACATTTGTCGCATACCTCTCGCTGCAGGCGGCGCAAGGTACTATGGGACATGTAGTCCCTTGTTCAGTGCTCTTCTATGGAAGAAACTACTCCACTGCTCCCCATCCATTGCCGGCTATGTAGGAGGAAGAAAAGACTTGAACGGCCATGTCTTTGCACCCTGAATGCCTCGCCTCACTGTGGTTGCGCCCAGACACACATTTGTCGCATGCCTCTCGCTGCAGGCGGCGCAAGGTACTATGGGACATGTAGTCCCTTGTTGAGTGCTCCTCTATGGAAGAAACTACTCCACTGCTCCCCATCCATTGCCGGCTATGTTGGAGGAAGAAAAGACTTGAGCGGCCATGTCTTCGCACCCTGAATGGCTCACCTCACTGTATCGACACCTAGACACAATCTTATCACATGGCATCACATGTGCTCTTCTTCTCTCTTGTTAAAGAAACTGTTCTCCACTGCTCCCCATCCATTGCCGGCTATGTTGGAGGAAGAAAAGACGTGAGCGGCCATGTCTTCGCACCCTGAATGGCTCACCTCACTGTGGTTGCGCCCAGACACACATTTGTCGCATACCTCTCGCTGCAGGCGGCGCAAGGTACTATGGGACATGTAGTCCCTTGTTCAGTGCTTTTCTTCTCTTGAAGAAACTACTCCACTGCTCCCCATCCATTGCCGGCTATGTTGGAGGAAGAAAAGACTTGAGCGGCCATGTCTTCGTACCCTGAATGGCTCACCTCACTGTGGTTGCGCCCAGACACACATTTGTCGCATACCTCTCGCTGCAGGCGGCGCAGGGTACTATGGGACATGTAGTCCCTTGCTCAGCATGCTCCTCTTGTCATTGAGGAAGCAGTTCACTGCCCATCACCTGTTATGTTAGAGGGAGTAATGACTAGATAGGCCATGTTTACCTCTTTTTCATGCATTTCTGGAGATTTTAATAACGTGGGACTTGTGTATAATACATGAGGGGGAGGGGGAAGATATTGGTATTTTTAAGTCTTTTTTTGTGCTGACTGGAGATCTGACCTCGAGAAGGAAGTGTGGAGATCAGTGGCACCATAGAAGTCCTCAATAAGTTCATAGGAGTGAAAAAATTTACAAAAAACATTGCTTATCTTTCAGATTCTCCCGCCAACGACAGCAAAAAATCCTTCAGCCTGGAAGAAAAGTCCAAGACCTCCAAGAAGCGAGTCCATTACATGAAGTTTGCCAAAGGTAAGTTCTTTCATTCTTCCAGTGTGTTGTGTTGAGATTCACTTTGGCCTAGTCGGTTCTCCAGACCAGGGGGGGGGGCAGCCATCACAAACCCCTTACACAGCTTTTGTCAGGGGCCCCATGGAGCAGAGAACCAGGGGGGGGGGGGGGGGGGGGCTTTGCTGCCGAAATAAAAATAAGTGCAATAATCTCTTCTCCCCTGACGCAAGATAATAAGCGGGGGGCCCTGGGGACCATTGGGCCCCTTACAGGTGTAATTAAAAAAAACGAGAGGGAGGCCGGCCGGGCCTGTAAGGGTCCCTGGGGACCATCGGGCCCCTTACAGGTGTAATGCAAAAAAAAAAAAAGAGAGGAAGGCCAGCCGGGCCTGTAAGGGGCCCTGGGGACCATTGGGCCCCTTACATGTGTAATGCAAGAAAAAAACGAGAGGGAGGCCAGCCGGGCCTGTTAGGGGCCCTGGGGACCATTGGGCCCCTTACAGGTGTAATGCAAAAAAAAAAAAGAGAGGGAGGCCAGCCGGGCCTGTTAGGGGCCCTGGGGACCATTGGGCCCCTTACAGGTGTAATGCAAAAAAAAAAACGAGAGGGAGGCCAGCCGGGCCTGTTTGGGGCCCTGGGGACCATCGGGCCCCTTACAGGTGTAATGCAAAAAAAAGAAATGAGAGGGAGGCCAGCCGGGCCTGTAAGGGGCCCTGGGACCATCGGGCCCCTTACAGGTGTAATGCAAAAAAAACGGGAGCTGGGCCAGCAGGGCCTGTTAGGGGCCCTGGGGACCATCGGGCCCCTTACAGGTGTAATGCAAAAAAAAAAACCAGGAGCTGGGCCTGTTAGGGGCCCTGGGGACCATCGGGCCCCTTACAGGTGTAATGCAAAAAAAAACGGGAGCTGGGCCAGCCGGGCCTGTAAGGGGCCCTGGGGACCATTGGGCCCCTTACAGGTGTAATGCAAAAAAAAAAAACGGGAGCTGGGCCAGCCGGGCCTGTTAGGGGCCCTGGGGACCATCGGGCCCCTTACAGGTGTAATGCAAAAAAAACAGGAGCCGGGCCTGTTAGGGGCCCTGGGGACCATCGGGCCCCTTACAGGTGTAATGCAAAAAAAAAACGGGAGCTGGGCCAGCCAGGCCTGTAAGGGGCCCTGGGCACCATTGGGCCCCTGGGCACCATTGGGCCCCTTACAGGTGTAATGCAAAAAAAAACGGGAGCTGGGCCAGCCGGGCCCCTTACAGGTGTAGTGCAAAAAAAAAAGAAAAACGCGAGGTGGGCCAGCCGGGCCCCTAGGGACCATCTGGCCCCTTACAGGTGTAATGCCTGTACCCCCCTGATGGCGGCCCTGTTGCTATATAACCTGGGGGGTTGAATCACACATTTTGGTTGTCTGCTCTTCATAATAGAATTCTGTTGAGGTGTATTCATACCTGAATAAAAGAGAGTGCAAAGTATTTTAAAGCCTATAAGACTTTGAAATGAATGATAAAATAAAATTCTAGTCTGAGATCCCCGTATGTCCAAGGCCAAGAAGCCCGTCTACAGACAGACAGAGATTTTGGCACCCTTGTTATGTAACCTAGGGGGGGGGGGGGGGTTGGGGAGAGGGGGGGGGGGGGGTTATGCGAGTCCCAGAACATGGGTAGCAATGTCTACTCCTTCCTCCTGTGGTCAGTAGGGGGCGATGTGGATGTAGTCACAGGAAGGAGTTTGGTGACGGAGTGGCTTCCTTTGGCTTGGAACCATCTGGAGGGTTGAGGAGGTCACAAAATTTGGGGCTCAGTTTATATACCCCCCCATCGTTTCCCTTTTTATGAGTCCATTAAGATGTGTGCACAAGACATGGCGGGGGTGTAATTATGAGGGGAGGATAATTCTGCAGCTCCTCTGTTTGGCCCCGGGCCCTACTGACAAGTGCTCTTAAACACACAAGCAATGATGCAATTATGTGGCGGTAATTATAGCTCAGTATGAAGCGGCTGGCTGCCTGTACTGATGACTGAGTGACATGTTTAGTGTCTCGGCTCCGACATAATCACCGCCACTGTCACAAACATACCGGGATGCCGTATATATCAGATTAGATGAGACCTGTGTAGGGGCCCTCTCCCACACTGCCGTAAATATCAGAATAGATTCTCGCGCTCTCTCTCTCGGCTCTCTCTTTGCTATCTAGCCTAGGGCCCCCCTACACTACTCTCACGCTCTCTCTCTGCGCTTTCCCTCTGCGCTCTCTCTGAGCTTTCCCTCTGCGCTCTACCTCTGCGCTCTCTCTCTGCGCTTTCCCTCTGCGCTCTCTCTGAGCTTTCCCTCTGCGCTCTACCTCTGCGCTCTCTCTCTCTGCGCTTTCCCTCTGCGCTCTCTCTCTCTCTGCGCTTTCCCTCTGCGCTCTCTCTCACTCTGCGCTTTCCCTCTGCGCTCTCTCTCACTCTGCGCTTTCCCTCTGCGCTCTCTCTCTCTCTGCGCTTTCCCTCTGCGCTCTCTCTCTCTCTCTGCGCTTTCCCTCTGCGCTCTCTCTGCGCGCGCTCTCTCTGCGCTCTCTCTGCGCGCTCTCTCTGCACGCTCTCTCTGCGCGCTCTCTCTCTCTGCGCGCTCTCTCTCTCTGCGCGCTCTCTCTCTCTGCGCGCTCTCTCTCTCTGCGCGCTCTCTCTCTCTGCGCGCTCTCTCTCTCTGCGCGCTCTCTCTCTCTGCGCGCTCTCTCTCTCTGCGCTCTCTCTCTCTGCGCGCGCTCTCTCTCTCTGCGCGCGCTCTCTCTCTCTGCGCGCGCTCTCTCTCTCTGCGCGCGCTCTCTCTCTCTGCGCGCGCTCTCTCTCTCTGCGCGCGCTCTCTCTCTCTGCGCTCTCTCTCTCTCTCTGCGCTCTCTCTCTCTCTCTGCGCTCTCTCTCTCTCTCTGCGCTCTCTCTCTCTCTCTGCGCTCTCTCTCTGCGCTCGCTCGCTTTCTCGCTGTCGCTCTCACGCTCTCTCTCTCACGCTCTCTCTGCGCTCGCTCTCTCTGCGCTCTCTCTGACTATCTGGCTCGCGCTCTCTGACTATCTGGCTCGCGCTCTCTGACTATCTGGCTCGCGCTCTCTGACTATCTGGCTCGCGCTCTCTGACTATCTGGCTCGTGCTCTCTGACTCTCTCGGGTTGCGCTCTCTGACTCTCTCGGGTTGCGCTCTCTGACTCTCTCGGCTCGCGCTCTCTGACTCTCTCGGCTCGCGCTCTCTGACTCTCTCGGCTCGCGCTCTCTGACTCTCTCGGCTCGCGCTCTCTGACTCTCTCGGCTCGCTCTCTCTGACTCTCTCGGCTCGCTCTCTCTGACTCTCTCGGCTCGCTCTCTCTGACTCTCTCGGCTCGCACTCTCTGACTCTCTCGGCTCGCACTCTCTGACTCTCTCGGCTCGAGCCGAGAGAGAGAGAGAGAGAGCCGAGAGAGAGAACTCTGGCTGTATGTTTAGTGTCATTGTCCTGCTGGAAGGTGAACCTCCACCCCAGTCTCAAGTCTTTTGCAGACTCTAACAGGTTTTCTTCTAAGATTGCCCTGTATTTGGCTCCATCCATCTTCCCATCAACTCTGACCAGCTTTCCTGCCCCTGCTGAAGAAAAGCATCCCCATCACATGATGCTGCCACCACCATGTTTCACAGTGCGGATGGTGTGTTCAGAGGGATGTGTTTTTGCTTTTAGGCCACAATTTTGGTCTCATCTGACCAGAGCACCTTCTTCCACATGTTATGCTGTGTCCTCCACATGGCTTCTCACAAACTGCAATCAGGACTGCTTATGACTTTCTTTCTCCAATGTCTTTTTTCTTGCCACTCGTCCATAAAGGTCAGATTTGTGGAGAACACCACTAATAGTTGTCCTGTGGACAGATTCTCCCACCTGAGCTGTGGATCTCTGCAGCTCCTCCAGAGTTACCATGGGCCTCTTGGCTGCTTCTCTGATGAATGCTCTCCTTGCCCGGCCGGTCAGTTTAGGTGGACGGCCATGTCTTGGTAGGTTTGCAGTTGTGCCACACTCTTTCCATTGTCGGATGATGGATTGTACAGAGCTCCGGGAGATGTTCAAAGCTTGGGAGATTTTTTTTATAACCTAACTTTGCTTTACACTTCTCCACAACGTTATCCCTGACCTGTCTGGTGTGTTCCTTGGCCTTCATGATGCTGTTTGTTCACTAAGGTTCTCTAACAAACCTATGGCAGACCTCCACTTTAATGGCATCCCAGTCTTATTCCGTAGTGTTCAATATTGAGTTGGCCCACCCTTTGCAGCTATAACACCTTCAAGCCTTCTTTGAAGGCCGTCCACAAGGTTTAGGAGTGTGTCTATGGGAATGTTTGACCATTCTTCCAGAAACACATTTGTGAGGTCAGGCACTGATGTTGGATGAGAAGGACTGGCTCACAGTCTCGGCTCTAATTCATCCCAAAGGTGTTCTATCGGGTTGAGGTCGGGACTCTGTGCAGGCCAGTCAAGTTCCTCCACCCCAAACGCGCTCATTCATGTCTTTATGGACCTTGCCTTGTGCACTGGTCCAAACCATTTGGTGGAGGGGGGATTATGGTGTGGGGTTGTTTTTCAGGGGTTGGGTTGGCCCCTTAGTTCCAGTGAAGGGAACTCCTAAGGCGTCAGCATACCAAGACATTTTGGACAATTTCATGCTCCCAACTTTGTGGGAACAGTTTGGGGATGGCCCCTCCCTGTTCCAACATGACTGCACACCAGTGCAGAGGCGTTGCGCGGGGGGTGCGGTCCGCACCCGGGTGACACCCGCTAGAGGGGTGACACCATCCCGTTTTATTTTTGTTTTTTTTAGCCGACATGCCCAGCCTGCCCTGTGCCACCCCAGCCTGCCCTGTGCCACCCTAACTTGCCCTGTGCCACCCAAACTACCCTATATCACCATACCACCTTAACCTGTCCTATACCACCCCACTACACCAACCTGCCACTATACAACTCTATACTACCCTAACCTGCCACTATACCACTCTATACTACCCTAACCTGCCACTATACTGCCCTATACTATCATTTACAGGGGCTGGTTTGGGGTGCGCCCCGTGCGCTGCCTGCTTGGTGCTGGGCAGCCTACACAGAGTGGGGGTGACACCATGTTTTACCGCACCGGGTGACACCAACCCTAGTGACGCCACTGCACCAGTGTGCAAAGCAAGGTCCATAAAGACATGGACGGGCTCGGGCGTGTTTGGATAGAACCTGCCAGGAAGCCCTCACTGCACACCGCCGATCATAGGCACGGAGGCATTTCCCGATCCCGCGGCTGCACATACACACGCTCCCAATGTTAGGAGCATGAAACTGTCCAAAATGTCTTGGTACGCAGACGCCTTTAAGAGTTCCCTTCAATGAAACTAAGGGGCCAAACCCAACCCCTGAAAAAGAACCCCACACCATAATCCCCCCTCCACCAAATGATTTGGACCAGTGCACAAAGCAAGGTCCATAAAGACATGGGTGAGCGAGTGTGGGCTACTGGCAGTCCCCAGCTTTGTTCCCTTCTTCAGGGCCGTTGGGTCTTCAAACTATGGCCCTCCAGTTGTTCAAGAACTACAATTCCCATCATGCCTAGTCATGTCTGTGAATGTCAGTGTGTTTACAATGCCTCACGGGATGTGTAGTTCTACAACAGCTGGAGGTCCGTAGTTTGAGGATCCCTGGTGTAGATGGAGAAGGATGGGCTCTCCTATGGTTCCCTGGGTCTCTTGTAAGAGCAAATGTTGACTAGAGTTAAGCTGGCCTGACTCGTTTTGTCCAAAGGGCGTGATCAAGGAGTGAGGACGTCCTGTTGGACGACACGCGTTGGGTGGAGCTACAGCAGTGACGGGGCGTTGATCGAGCTTGTCCGTGATGCGTGTCATTTTACACCTGTCTATTGGAAGTAGTTTTAATCTTATTAAGTGCTGAAATTTTCAAACTTCTACAATATGAGTTCATCCTTTTAGTATTTATCTTTTACTGAGTTGTATGTGTGGACTGCCCTGGCTGTTTGGAAACCTCTCTCCTCAGCCTTGGATCACACTATCCATCCATCCATCCCAGTGGGGAATTTCCCAAGAGCCCAGAAAGCCTCCATCCTGGAGGTCGTCTTACCTACTTGTGAGTGGGGTTTGCACCCAGGTGTGGAGTGCTGTATATTCACATTGGATCACTGGCTTCTGGCGACATATACATATATATATATATATATACCCCGATCGACTGTTAGTACCGATCGGCTTTTCTTTCTATGATGAATTTCCTCTTCCTCTCTCCACTTTTATGTCAAGTATAGATTTGTTTTTATGCACCAAAGTTCTTCCTTACCGGATTGGATGATATTTTGACGCATTAACGCACTAGCAATTTATTTGGATAGCGCAACGCGATCTTGTTTGTTAGTTGATTATACACTCACCGGTACACCTGTTGAATTGTTTGGTAACACAAATTGCTAATCAGCCAATCGCGTGGCAGCAACTCAATTAATTTAGGCATCTAGATCAGGGCTCGACAAAATCCGGGCGCCAGGTCGCAATTGCTACAAGAAATTGTGACCTGGCGCCCGCCAGTAATTGAGGCCGCACCTACAAAGCCACGGCCTCGATTACCGTCCGTCGCGGGCCCGCCGATCGCGTGGCTGAGGAGGTGGGGGCGCACGGGGGCACAGCGTGCCCCGTGCGCCCCCGCCTGCCCCCAGCGGCGGCCGGGCCCGCGACGGCCGGTAATTGAAGCCGCGGCCTTGTGAAGTGCCAAGCTTCCTTCTGTGACCTGCGCCATCTGGTTGTGGCCGTTGGCATTACAAGTAAGACAGCATGTGCAATGTGTAATTTTTCACTGCCCTCTTCTTCCCTCTAATTAGAACCCCAAACATTATATATATTTTTATTCTAACACCCTAGAGAATAAAATGGCGATCGTTGCAATGCTTTCTGTCACGCTGTATTTTCGCAGCGGCCTTGCAAGCGCACTTTTTTGGGGGAAAAAATACACTTTTTTTTTAATTAAAAAATAAGACAACAGTAAAGTTATCCCAATTATTTTTTATACTGTGAAAGATAATGTTACGCCAAGTAAATTGATACCCAACATGTCACGCTTCAAAATTGCGTCCGCTCGTGGAATGCCGATAAATTTTTACCCTTTAAAATCTCCATAGGCGACGTTTAAAAAATTCTACAGGTTGCATGTTTTGAGTTACAGAGGAGGTCTAGGGCTAGAATTATTGCTCTCGCTCTACCAATCGCGGCGATACCTCACATGTGTGGTTTGAACACCGTTTACATATGCGGGCGCTGCTCACGTATGTGTTCGCTTCTGCGCGCAAGCTCGTTGGGACGGGGTGCGTTTTCTGGCTCCAAACTTTTTTAGCTGGCTCCTAGATTCCAAGCAAATTTGTCAAAACCTGATCTAGATGTGGTGAAGACGACTTGCTGAAGTTCAAACCGAGCATCAGAATGGGGAAGAAAAGATTTAGGTGACTTTCAACGTGGTATGGTTGTTGGTGCCAGGCGGGCTGCTCTGAGTATTTTTCAAAAACTGCTGATCCACTGGGATTTTCACACACGGTCATCTCTCGGGATTACAGAGAATGGTCCGGAAAAGAGAAAATATCCAGTGAGCGGCTGTTGTGTTGAGGAAAATGCCTTGTTGATGTTGGTGGTCAGAGAAGAATGACCATCCCTTTATGACTACAGTGTCCCCATCTTCTGATGGCTCCTCCCAGCAGGATAATGTCACCATGTCACAAAGATCCAATCATCTCACCTCTGGACAATGAGGTCACTGGACTCCAATGGCCTCCACACTCACCACATCTCATCCAATAGAGAGCCTTTGGGATGTGGTGGAACGGGAGATTCACATCATGGATGTGCAACTGTGTGATGCCATCATGTCACTATGGAGCAAAATCTCAGGGGAATGTTTCCGGTACCAGCGAGGTGTACTCTGGCAAAAGCTCCCGATGCGTCACCCGATACCTGGACAGTCAGCAGCGATCGGTGCGTGGGAGGAGTTACAAGCTCCTCCCCCGTGGCTTTCAGCTGCTTTAGTGAAATCGGTGGTGATTAGTGCTTGTAACTCCCCCACACACGATCACCGCTGATTGTCCCTGCATCCTCCTCCAGTCCCCCCTTTGTTCTCCCTCCGTGTCCCCTCCCCCCCTTTGTTCTCCCTCCGTGTCCCCTCCCCCCCTCTGTTCTCCCTCTGTGTCCCCTCCCCCCCTCTGTTCTCCCTCTGTGTCCCCTCCCCCCCTCTGTTCTTCCTCCGTGTCCCCTCCCGCCCTCTGTCCTCCCTCCGTGTCCCCTCTCCACCTCTGTCCTCCCTCCGTGTCCCCTCCCCCCCTCTGTTCTTCCTCCGTGTCCCCTCTTCACCTCTGTCCTCCCTCCGTGTCCCCTCCCCCCCTCTGTTCTTCCTCCGTGTCCCCTCCCCCCCTCTGTTCTCCCTCCGTGTCCCCTCCCCCCTCTGTTCTCCCTCCGTGTCCCCTCCCCCCCCTCTGTTCTCCCTCCGTCCCCCCCCCCCCTCTGTTCTCCCTCCGTGTCCCCTCCCCCCCCTCTGTTCTCCCTCAGTGTCCCCTCCCCCCCCTCTGTTCTCCCTCCGTGTCCCCTCCCCCCCCTCTGTTCTCCCTCCGTGTCCCCTCCCACCCTCTGTTCTCCCTCCGTGTCCCCTCCCCCCCTCTGTTCTCCCTCCGTGTCCCCTCCCCCCCCTCTGTTCTCCCTCCGTCCCCCCCCCCCCTCTGTTCTCCCTCCGTGTCCCCTCCCCCCCCTCTGTTCTCCCTCAGTGTCCCCTCCCCCCCCTCTGTTCTCCCTCCGTGTCCCCTCCCCCCCCTCTGTTCTCCCTCTGTGTCCCCTCCCACCCTCTGTTCTCCCTCCGTGTCCCCTCCCCCCCTCTGTTCTCCCTCCGTGTCCCCTCCCCCCCTCTGTTCTCCCTCCGTGTCCCCTCCCCCCCTCTGTTCTCCCTCCGTGTCCCCTCCCCCCCACTCTTCTCCCTCCGTTTCCCCTCCCCCCCTCTGTTCTCCCTCCGTGTCCCCTCCCCCCCTCTGTTCTCCCTCCGTGTCCCCTCCCCCCCTCTGTTCTCCCTCCGTGTCCCCTCCCCCCCTCTGTTCTCCCTCCGTGTCCCCTCCCCCCCTCTGTTCTCCCTCCGTGTCCCCTCCCCCCCTCTGTTCTCCCTCCGTGTCCCCTCCCCCCCTCTGTTCTCCCTCCGTGTCCCCTCCCCCCCTCTGTTCTCCCTCCGTGTCCCCTCCCCCCCTCTGTCCTCCCTCCGTGTCCCCTCCCCCCCTCTGTCCTCCCTCCGTGTCCCCTCCCCCCCTCTGTCCTCCCTCCGTGTCCCCTCCCCCCCTCTGTCCTCCCTCCGTGTCCCCTCCCGCCCTCTGTCCTCCCTCCGTGTCCCCTCCCCCCCTCTGTCCTCCCTCCGTGTCCCCTCCCCCCCTCTGTCCTCCCTCCGTGTCCCCTCCCCACCTCTGTCCTCCCTCCGTGTCCCCTCCCCCCCTCTTTTCTCCCTCCGTGTCCCCTCCCCCCCCCTCTGTTTTCCCTCCGTGTCCCCTCCCCCCCCCTCTGTTCTCCCTCCGTGTCCCCTCCCCCCCCCTCTGTTCTCCCTCCGTGTCCCCTCCCCCCCCTCTGTTCTCCCTCCGTGTCCCCTCCCCCCCTCTGTTCTCCCTCCGTGTCCCCTCCCCCCCTCTGTTCTCCCTCCGTGTCCCCTCCCCCCCTCTGTTCTCCCTCCGTGTCCCCTCCCCCCCTCTGTTCTCCCTCCGTATCCCCTCCCCCCTCTGTTCTTCCTCCGTAACCCCTCCCCCCCTCTGTTCTCCCTCCGTGTCCCCTCCCCCCCCTCTGTTCTTCCTCCGTGTACCCTCCCCCCCTCCATGTCCTCCTCCCTTTTCTGTATGAACAGTCAGTGATCACTGACTCTGTCCATTCACATAACTGAAACATTGTAACCTCCTGTGATTACAATGTCTCAGTTTATGAATGGAAAGGAGCCGCTGTCTCCTCTCCATTCATTTTCAGTGCAGCTGAGGCTGCAGAGAAAGGGACTGGGGAATCTCTATCCTCGGTCTCTTTCTCTGTCTCAAAGGGGAGATATCCGGAATCTGCTAAGACCCCTGATATCTCACCAAAGCCCCCCAACAGGGCTGATTGATTGATTAAAAAAAAAAAAAATTATTTCAATAAATAATATTAAAATAAATAAAATAATAAAAAAATTATAGTAAAAAAAATAATTGACATTTAAATAAAAAACACACGTACACACCCCCCCCCCCCCCCCCAAAAAAAGGAAAGAGCATTGTAGGAAAAAAAAAAAAAAAAAAAAACACGGTCACGTGACATTAAAAAAAGTATCAGTACTTGTACTCGGTCTTAAAAAAAGGTGGTATTGGGACAACCCTAGTATTTGTGTGCCTCAAAGTTTTTTTTTCATATTTTGACTTTTTCAGAATTTTTTTGTATGGGGGTCATACACATTCTTAAAACGATGTAAAGGCAGGCATTGTCCCTGTAAAGGAAGACTATCCTGCTATGGTGAACTCTGCCTTGGAGGATATAGAGAAGAAGGTTCAGCAGGTGACACACTTGACCCATCACATCCTACAAATTTGGGCCCTACGCCGGCTCATCCGGTGACAAGCGGGCACGTCTGTCATCGGTTCTGGTGACACCGGGGAGTGGAGAGGTCAGGCTCCTCAGGTGAGACGTGACGCGTAGGGTGGGGTGGAAGCGTCGGGAACGTTTTGCCCTACTGCCTCACTGATCAATGTTCCGATCGTTCCTCCTCCACCCCTTTTACCGGTTGCCCAACAGCTGTCTGGGAAAAGAGAAACCGGTCTGTCCTCCCGGGCCTTCAGATTTTTTCGCATGGTGTCTTTTTTTTTTTTTTTCTAACAAGCTTCTCATCCGACAAGGAGGTCAGGAGTTCAATCTTGTGAAATGAAGGACGTTTAACGTTAGCAGCAATGTGTCCCCGGGGCGACGCTGGGCGGAGGCTCCACACATATGTGTTGGAGGAGGCCAAGGGCAGGCAACTCTCCTTCTCGTCTTCTTGTGTTTATTCAACGGGAACCCGCAGTTCAGATCGGGGAACGTTTGGCTAATATTCATCTTCACGTCTCGGGTGAAGGTTTTGCCTTCAGGTGTTGGGATTGGAATAGGGGGCAGGACGTAATTATAGAGAGAGAGGTGGAAATGTGTCTCGCTAATAGAGGGGTATATTCCGAGGTGGGGAACGCTGCCACGGATTGGACGAGTTTTATGGTTTAACCTTTTCACCGCCCTTGTGGAAGAACAACACGTTATTAACCACTTAAGGACCTTGGCTGTTTTTCAGATTTGATGTTTACAAGATCATACATAGAAAATTACTTAAAACCCCCCAAACATTATGGGCTAGATTCAGGTAGGGGCGCGCAATCTAACGGCGGCACAGCGTATCGTATTTACGCTACGCCGCCGCAACTTACAGGAGCAAGTGCAGTATTCACAAAGCACTTGCTCCGTAAGTTGCGGCGGCGTAGCGTAAATGGGGCCGGCGTAAGCGCGCGTAATTCAAATGTGTAAGGGGGGGGGCGTGTTTTATGTTGATGTGTGTTGACCTGACGTGATTGATGTTTTGTACGAACGGCGCATGCGCCGTCTGTGTACATATCCCAGTGTGCATTGCTCCAAATGACGTCGCAAGGACGTCATTGGTTTCGACTTGAATGTAAATTACGTTCAGCCCTATTCGCGAATGACTAAGGCCTTGTACAGACGAGCAAACATGTACGATGAAACCGGTCCGCTGGACCGTTTTCACCGTACATGTCTGGCCGGGGATTTCTGTATGGTGGCTGTACTCACCGTCATACAGAAATCCGCACGTAAACAATACGCGGGGCGTGGCTGCGCCGTCGCGGCGAGGATGACGCAGCGACGTGCGCGGCCCTGCCAGTTCAATGCTTCCACGCATGCGTCTAAGTCATTCGACGCATGCGAGGGATGGCGGCCGCTCGGACATGTACGGTAGGTCTGTACAGACGACCGAACATGTCCGACGGGCAGGATTCCAGCGGGCATGTTTTAAAACATGTTCAGAAATATTTGCCCGCTGGAAAAAGGCCCGGCGGGCAAATGTATGCTGGAATCCTGTCCGCTCGGACCTACACACGACCGAACATGTCTGCTGAAACTGGTCCGCGTGTTCGGTCGTGTGTACGGGGCCTTACGCAAACGACGTAAAACATTAAAAAATCGAAGCGGGAACGACGTCCATACTTAACATCGAGTGCGCCTCATAGAAGCAGGCACAACGTTACGCCGGAAAAGCCTTACGCAAACGACGTAAAAAACGAACGCCGTGCGCACGTACGTTTTGTGAATCGATGTAACTAGGTAATTCGCATATTCTACGCCGAAAACAACGGAAGCGCCACCTAGCGGCCAGCGTGAGAATGCACCCTTGGATACGACGGCGTAATAGAATTACGCCAGTCGGATCTTAGGCTAATGTCGGCGTATCTAGCTTTCTGAATACAGAAAGTAGATACGCCGGCGCAGCTTTGAATTTACTCGGGGTATCTATGGATACGCCGGCGTAATTCTTTGCTGAATCTAGCCCTATATATTTTTTTTCTAACGCCCTAGAGAATAAAATGGCGGTCATTGCAATACTTTTTGTCACGCCGTATTTGTGCAGCGGTCTTGCAAGCGCACTTTTTTTAATTAAAAAATAAGACAACCGTAAAGTTAGCCCAATTTATTTTTATATTGTGAAAGATAATGTTACACCGAGTAAATTGATGCCCAACATGTCACGCTTCAAAGTTGCGCCCGCTTGTGGAATGGCGTCAAACTTTTACCCTTAAAAATCTCCATAGGCGACGATTTAAAAAATTCTACAAGTTGCATGTTTTTTGAGTGACAGAGAAGGTCTAGGGCTAGAATTATTGCTCTCGCTCTAATGATCGCGGCGATACCTCACGTGTGGTTTTAACACCGTTTTCATATGCGGGCGTTTCTCACGTATGTGTTCGCTTCTGCGCACAAGCTCATCGGGACGGGGCGCTTTAAAAACATTTTTTTTTTGTTTTCTTATTTATTTTTATTGATTTTTACAAAAAAAAAAAAAAATCGGTCACTTTTATTCCTATTACAAGGAATGTAAACATCCCTTGTAATAGAAAAAAGCATGACAGGTCCTCTTAAAGCGGGAGTTCACCCGCAAAAAAAAATTTAAGATTAGATTGATGCTCGCGAGTTCGTCGGGACGGGGCGCTTTAACCACTTAAGCCCCGGACCATTTTGCAGCTAAAGGACCTGGCCCCTTTTTGCGATTCGGCACTGCGTCACTTTAACTGACAGTTGCGCGATCATGCAACGTGGCTCCCAAATAAAATTGACGTCCCTTTTTCCCACAAATAGAGCTTTCTTTTTGTGGTATTTGATCACCTCTGCGTTTTTTTTTTTTTGCGCTATAAACAAAAATAGAGCGACAATTTTGAAAAAATTCAATATTCTTTACTTTTTGCTATAATAAATATCCCCAAAAATATATAAAAACATTTTTTTTCCCCCTCGGTTTAGTCCGATACGTATTCTTCTACCTATGTTTGGTAAAAAAATTGCAATAAGCGTTTGGTTCGCGCAAAAGTTATAACAAAATAGGGGATCGTTTTATGGCAATTTTATTATTTTCTTTTTTTTTTTTACTAGTAATGGCGGCGATCTGCGATTTTTATTGCGACTGTGACAGTGCAGCGGACACATTTGACACATTTTGGGACCATTGTAATTTATACAGCAATCAGTGCTATAAAAATGCACTGATTTCTGTATAAATGTGACTGACAGGGAAGGGGTTAACCACTAGGGGGCGATCAAGGGGTTAAATATGTTCCCTAGGGAGTGATTCTAACTGTAGGGGGAGGGGACTCACAAGGGGAGGAGACTGATCTGTGTTCCTCTGTACTGGGAACACGCCATCGCTCTCCTCACCTCTGACAGGACATGGATCTGTGTGTTTATACACCCAGATCCACGTTCTTGGCTGCATTACCGGCAATCGCGGGTGCCTGGCGGACATTGCGGCTGCTGGGCACCGGCTCCCAAGCAATGTGGCAGGTGCCCACCCTCTGGATGGCAGGGAAGCCCAGGACATCATATGACTCCTGCCCAGGATAAGAGATCACGCCTGCGGACGTCATATGAATATACGTGGGATGCGAACTGGTTAAAGGGTAAAGGCAGGCGACGTGCTAAATGGCCAAATTTGTTGTCTCCTACAATGACAGCGTTGGGACAGGACTACAGAACACCCCCCTCTTCCTCTCCTCTGTAGTCCACAGATTGCACCATGAACAATGTAACTGATAACAATCAACACAGGCCAAACACCCCCTCCTTCTCTTCTCTTTAAAATGAGGGCAGGTGTTCTATAGCCCACAGAGCAAACCATGAACGATGTACCTGAAAACAGCAGAGGCAGACGGCACCTTAGAATAGGACTGCAGGACACCTCCCCCTCTGTAATCTGAGGGGAGAAGTTCTGTAGTCCTTTAAGACCACCATGAACAATAACGGTCCGCGCAGGCAGAGAGCACTGTTATCTATAGGTTGTCACCCTGTAATATGAGGGGAGGTGTTCTGTAGTCCTTTAAGACCACCATGAACAATAACAGTCAGCGCAGGCAGAGAGCACTGTTATCTATAGGTTGTCACCCTAGAATAAGACTACAGATCACCTCCCACTTCTCTTCACTATAAGATGAGGGGAGGTATTCTATAGCCCACTGAGAGAACCATGAACAATGTACCTGATAACAGCACAGGCAGACTGTATCTACTGAAGAGCAATGTTGCCACCCTAGAATAGGACATAGGACTGCAGGACGCCTCCCCCTCTGTAATATGAGGGGAGGTGTTCTGTAGTCCTTTGAGAGCACCATGAACAATAACGGTCAGCGCAGGCAGAGAGCGCTGTATCTATAGGTTGTCACCCTGTAATGAGGGGAGGTGTTCTGTAGTCCTCTGAGAGTACCATGACCATTGCTAACAGTCACCGCAGGCAGAGCGCACTGTAGGGGAGGTGTTCTACAGTTCACAGTGAGAACCATGAGCAATGTACCTGATACCAGCACAGGCAGATTGTATCTTCTCACAAACAAATTTAGGATAGGACTGTAGGGCACCTCCCCCTCTGTTCATGGTGCTCTCAGAGGACTACAGAACACCTCCCCTCATTTTAAAGCGAAGAGAAGTGGGAGGTGATCTGTAGTCCTATTCTAGGGTGACAGCCTATCGATACAGTGCTTTCTGCCTGTGCTGTGTTATCAGGTACATTGTTCTCACTGTGAACTGTAGAATACCTCCCCTACAATGCGCTCTGATGGGCGTCACTGAAGGGCATTAATAGCTGGCACTGATGTGCACTGGTGGGCGGCACTGATGTGCACTGGTGGGCGGCACTGATGTGCACTGGTGGGCGGCACTGATGTGCACTGGTGGGCGGCACTGATGTGCACTGGTGGGCGGCACTGATGTGCACTGGTGGGCGGCACTGATGTGCACTGGTGGGCGGCACTGATGTGCACTGGTGGGCGGCACTGATGTGCACTGGTGGGCGGCACTGATGTGCACTGGTGGGCGGCACTGATGTGCACTGGTGGGCGGCACTGATGTGCACTGGTGGGCGGCACTGATGTGCACTGGTGGGCGGCACTGATTGGCACCACTGGCGGTCTATTTATCTAACCAAGAGTATTTAAACTTTTTTTTTTATTCATTATGGGGCAGATCCACAGAGCGAGTACCCCGGCGTATCTACTGATACGCCGGCGTACTTTCAAATTTCCTGCGTCGTATCTTTAGTTTGAATCCTCAAAACAAGATACGACGGCTTCTGGGTTAGATCCGACAGGTGTACGTCTTCGTATGCCTTCGGATCTAATATGCAATTCTTCGTCGTCCGATGGGTGGCGTTCGCGTCGTTTTCCGCGTCGGGTATGCAAATTGGCTATTTCCGACGATCCACGAACGTACGAGCGGCCGTCGCATTCCTTTACGTCGTCTCTAGTCGGCTTTTTTTTGGCGTAAAGTTAAAGCTGCTATTTCGTCGCATATAGTTAAACCTGCCATGTTAAGTATGGCCGTCGTTCCCGCGTTTAATTTGAATTTTTTTTTTTTTGCGTAAGTCGTTCGTGAATCGGGATGGACGTAATTCACGTCTATGTTAAAAAAAATTACGTCATTTAGCGCAATGCACGGCGGGAAATTTAGGGACGGCGCATGCGCAGTTCGTTCAGCGCGGGGACGCGCTTCATTTAAATGAAACGCGCCCCCCTACTCGCCGATTTGAATTGGCCGTTATGCCGCGAGAGATACACTACGCCGCCATAACTTCCGGCGCAAATTCTTTGTGGATTCAAAGCTGCTAAAAGTAAGTTACAGCGGCGTAGCGTATCTCACATACGCTGCGCCCATCTAATTGTATGTGGGGTATGTTTATTTTTTTAGTATAACATTTAAAAAAAAAAAGCACAACATTTAAGAAAAAAATGATTGAATAAAATGTATACTAAAAAAAAAACACTAATCAAAGTAGATACAAGTGATTTTTTTTTTGTCTTATAGACATTGAATAAAAATGAAGTTTTGTGTGTGTGTGTAAAAATATATAATTATAATTTTTGTTTTCCTTAGAACAAAAAAAAAACAAAAAAAAAAAAAAAAATATATATATATATATATATATATATATATATATATATATATATTATGCACATTACTTTATATTGGTTATTAGCCTCTGTATTTATTTTTTGAGCCTCCCTAGTTCTAGATATGTTGGTGTGATGATGGATATGGGATAAGTATGGAATGTGTCATTGGTACGTGAGACTTGGGAAGAACACTTGTTTGTGTAAGGAGCCCTACAGTTCCTTCCCGACCCCGAATCAGGACTTTGATGAGGAAGTCTTTATAGGGTGGAAGAATGCATCCTTTTGATGTAAACTTTTGAGATTTCAAACAAAATTGGAAATTCTTCTGGTGTTTTGTACGCCATGTCGTCATGTGCGACTCTCGGACCCCTTGAGACCCGTTCACTCCTAAACTACAGAGACCACTATGGTGATCTAGGATCAATGGCGTGTTTTCGTTTTTTTAGGTACTAAAACTTTACTTTTAAAGAAGAACTGCAGTCTGCTCACATAATTTCGGAATAAAGACATCTTTGCCATTCTGAAGCTTCCCTCCAACCACTTTGCATATTATTTCATATATACCGGATTCTTTAGATGCCAAATATGCTGCAGAAATCTCCCTCCACAGAGTCTGGCTGCGGCCATTTTAACTGTGGGCAGATGAAGCTGCTGCCTGTTAACTTACTGGACCTACACACACACAGGCAAACCTCCAGCTCTGCAGCTCTCATTGGCCCTCATATGACTCATCCCCCCTCTCGGCAAACTCTCACGAGAGTGAGAGTGAGAGCTGTGCATGTTATAAACCTAGGCTTTTTACCAGACAACAAACAGGAAGTGGGTTGTATAAGGTATTTACTGACAGAAAAAAAATGTTTTACTAAAATAATATTAATAATAAAAAAATTAAGGGCAGAAGATTTAATAGATTAAAAGTTGAAAAAAATGGCTGAAGGTCCACTTTAAGTATGTTGGTCTCCATATGTTACTGAAAAAGTAAAGTTAAAGAGGACCTTCAATCCCCCATCTACGATTTTCCCGAAGACAAAAAATATCTATGACTTTCCTGAAGACAAGCCTATCCGTGACTTTCCCTTCAGGCAAGCCCGTCTTCTACTTTCCCCTCAGGCAAGCCCGTCTTCTACTTTCCCCTCAGGCAAGCCCGGCTTCTACTTTCCCCTCAGGCAAGCCCGGCTTCTACTTTCCCCTCAGGCAAGCCCGGCTTCTACTTTCCCCTCAGGCAAGCCCGGCTTCTACTTTCTCCTCAGGCAAGCCCGGCTTCTACTTTCCCCTCAGGCAACCCCGTCTTCTACTTTCCCCTCAGGCAACCCCGTCTTCTACTTTCCCCTCAGGCAACCCCGTCTTCTTCTTTCCCCTCAGGCAAGCCCGCCTTCTACTTTCCCCTCAGGCAAGCCCGCCTTCTACTTTCCCCTCAGGCAAGCCCGCCTTCTACTTTCCCCTCAGGCAAGCCCGCCTTCTACTTTCCCCTCAGGCAAGCCCGTCTTCTACTTTCCCCTCAGGCAAGCCCGTCTTCTACTTTCCCCTCAGGCAAGCCCGTCTTCTTTTTTCCCCTCAGGCAAGCCCGTCTTCTTTTTTCCCCTCAGGCAAGCCTGTCTTCTACTTTCCCCTCAGGCAAGCCCGTCTTCTACTTTCCCCTCAGGCAACCCCGTCTTCTTCTTTCCCCTCAGGCAAGCCCGCCTTCTTCTTTCCCCTCAGGCAAGCCCGCCTTCTTCTTTCCCCTCAGGCAAGCCCGCCTTCTTCTTTCCCCTCAGGCAAGCCCGCCTTCTTCTTTCCCCTCAGGCAAGCCCGCCTTCTTCTTTCCCCTCAGGCAAGCCCGCCTTCTACTTTCCCCTCAGGCAACCGCGTCTTCTACTTTCCCCTCAGGCAACCGCGTCTTCTACTTTCCCCTCAGGCAACCGCGTCTTCTACTTTCCCCTCAGGCAACCGCGTCTTCTACTTTCCCCTCAGGCAACCGCGTCTTCTACTTTCCCCTCAGGCAACCGCGTCTTCTACTTTCCCCTCAGGCAACCGCGTCTTCTACTTTCCCCTCAGGCAACCGCGTCTTCTACTTTCCCCTCAGGCAAGCCCGTCTTCTACTTTCCCCTCAGGCAAGCCCGCCTTCTTCTTTCCCTTCAGGCAAGCCCGTCTTCTACTTTCCCCTCAGGCAAGCCCGCCTTCTACTTTCTCCTCAGGCAAGCCCGTCTTCTACTTTCTCCTCAGGCAAGTCCGCCTTCTTCTTTCCCCTCAGGCAACCCCGTCTTCTACTTTCCCCTCAGGCAAGCCCGCCTTCTACTTTCTCCTCAGGCAAGCCCGTCTTCTTCTTTCCCCTCAGGCAAGTCCGCCTTCTTCTTTCCCCTCAGGCAACCCCGTCTTCTACTTTCCCCTCAGGCAACCGCGTCTTCTTCTTTCCCCTCAGGCAACTGCGTCTTCTTCTTTCCCCTCAGGCAAGCCCGCCTTCTTCTTTCCCCTCAGGCAAGCCCGTCTTCTTCTTTCCCCTCAGGCAAGCCCGTCTTCTTCTTTCCCCTCAGGCAAGCCCGCCTTCTTCTTTCCCCTCAGGCAACCCCGTCTTCTACTTTCCCCTCAGGCAACCGCGTCTTCTTCTTTCCCCTCAGGCAAGCCCGCCTTCTTCTTTCCCCTCAGGCAAGCCCGCCTTCTTCTTTCCCCTCAGGCAACCGCGTCTTCTACTTTCCCCTCAGGCAACCGCGTCTTCTACTTTCCCCTCAGGCAACCGCGTCTTCTACTTTCCCCTCAGGCAACCGCGTCTTCTACTTTCCCCTCAGGCAACCGCGTCTTCTACTTTCCCCTCAGGCAACCGCGTCTTCTACTTTCCCCTCAGGCAAGCCCGTCTTCTACTTTCCCCTCAGGCAAGCCCGCCTTCTTCTTTCCCCTCAGGCAAGCCCGCCTTCTTCTTTCCCCTCAGGCAAGCCCGTCTTCTACTTTCCCCTCAGGCAAGCCCGTCTTCTACTTTCCCCTCAGGCAAGCCCGTCTTCTACTTTCCCCTCAGGCAAGCCCGCCTTCTTCTTTCCCCTCAGGCAAGCCCGCCTTCTTCTTTCCCCTCAGGCAACCGCGTCTTCTACTTTCCCCTCAGGCAACCGCGTCTTCTACTTTCCCCTCAGGCAACCGCTTCTTCTACTTTCCCCTCAGGCAACCTGTCTTCTACTTTCCCCTCAGGCAACCGCGTCTTCTACTTTCCCTCAGGCAACCGCGTCTTCTACTTTCCCCTCAGGCAAGCCCGTCTTCTACTTTCCCCTCAGGCAAGCCCGCCTTCTTCTTTCCCCTCAGGCAAGCCCGTCTTCTACTTTCCCCTCAGGCAAGCCCGTCTTCTACTTTCCCCTCAGGCAAGCCCGTCTTCTACTTTCCCCTCAGGCAAGCCCGTCTTCTACTTTCCCCTCAGGCAAGCCCGTCTTCTACTTTCCCCTCAGGCAAGCCCGTCTTCTACTTTCCCCTCAGGCAAGCCCGTCTTCTACTTTCCCCTCAGGCAAGCCCGTCTTCTACTTTCCCCTCAGGCAAGCCCGCCTTCTTCTTTCCCCTCAGGCAAGCCCGCCTTCTTCTTTCCCCTCAGGCAACCGCGTCTTCTACTTTCCCCTCAGGCAACCGCGTCTTCTACTTTCCCCTCAGGCAACCGCGTCTTCTACTTTCCCCTCAGGCAACCGCTTCTTCTACTTTCCCCTCAGGCAACCCCGTCTTCTACTTTCCCCTCAGGCAACCGCGTCTTCTACTTTCCCCTCAGGCAACCGCGTCTTCTACTTTCCCCTCAGGCAACCGCGTCTTCTACTTTCCCCTCAGGCAACCGCGTCTTCTACTTTCCCCTCAGGCAACCGCGTCTTCTACTTTCCCCTCAGGCAACCGCGTCTTCTACTTTCCCCTCAGGCAACCGCGTCTTCTACTTTCCCCTCAGGCAAGCCCGTCTTCTACTTTCCCCTCAGGCAAGCCCGCCTTCTTCTTTCCCCTCAGGCAAGCCCGTCTTCTACTTTCCCCTCAGGCAAGCCCGTCTTCTACTTTCCCCTCAGGCAAGCCCGTCTTCTACTTTCCCCTCAGGCAAGCCCGTCTTCTACTTTCCCCTCAGGCAAGCCCGTCTTCTACTTTCCCCTCAGGCAAGCCCGCCTTCTACTTTCCCCTCAGGCAAGCCCGTCTTCTACTTTCCCCTCAGGCAAGCCCGTCTTCTACTTTCCCCTCAGGCAAGCCCGTCTTCTACTTTCCCCTCAGGCAAGCCCGCCTTCTTCTTTCCCCTCAGGCAAGCCCGCCTTCTACTTTCCCCTCAGGCAAGCCCGCCTTCTACTTTCCCCTCAGGCAAGCCCGGCTTCTACTTCCCCCTCAGGCAAGCCCGTCTTCTACTTTCCCCTCAGGCAAGCCCGTCTTCTTCTTTCCCCTCTTCTTCTATGTTTTTAAGGATAACTTAGCTGTCATGGTAAGTTTAAAAGCCTTGTTTGAGGCTCCTCTTTAAAATTGACCCTGTCGTTAAACGTAATTAGTACATTTGTTGCCTGTAAAAAGCTGGCAGTAAATGCCTCGCCTTTCCTGCTGCCCACACTGTTATGTCACTTATTTTAAGGGGTATCCTCCCTCAAAGTCCTCTTCTGGAACCAGCATGTTTGGGAGTGGCATTCTTCTAGGTTACTTGCAGGGCTTGCTGGTTTCTGCCACCAACCTCCACGTCATTTGTGTCCTGTAGTGGGGTGGAGGTCAGAGAGAGGAACCACTTAATGTTGTCAGATGTCCAGTTGTTGGGTGGCCATGACTTCTTAAAGTTTTATAGTTGAGTAGGTATGTATGAGGCAAAATAACTTCCAAGTGGTGGCCCAAGTATAAATATGTTTAAGTTTGGTTTGAAAGATGAAAAAGTTGTAAGGGGATGAGCGACTTAGGGCCGAGAATGTCCCACTGACTTCTCAGCCACGTTGGAATTACGGGGTGGTAATTTGTGATTCAAGAAAGGTAAACACTTAGGGAGATATCTAGAATTGCTGAAATTTTATAATGGCAGCTGATGGCCATTAGCTCAAAAATACATTGTAGCGGGCTTGTGAATGAGGATTTATGAAGGTGAACTCTTAAATATAAAGGCGAGGATCTTGCTGATGCAGGTCGTTGGGTCTCCCATTTATCTCTATCTACACCCTACAGAGGGAGGCCCCCCTTTATTGAGGGCAAGAACACTACCCACCGAAATGGAGACCATTGTAGTACAACATGGGTCCATTCAACATCTTTGCTACCATTTAGTTTTCCTAAGGTGGGTGCAGAATGGTGGTAAATGCTTTACGACAAAACTTCTAGGATCTAGGAAGAAGTCCAGCAGCTTTCATCAGGTCCATAAGACGTTCTCTCCTATGTATTATTCTACATCAGTGGTCTCAAACTGGCGGCCCTCCAGCTGTTGCTAAACTACAAGTCCCATGAGGTATTGCAAGGCTGACATATACAAGCATGACTCCCACAGGCTAAGGCAGGGGTCCTCAAACTTTTTAAACAGGGGGCCGGTTCACTGTCCCTCAGACCGTTAGAGGGCCGGACTATAAAAAAAAACTATGAACAATTTCCTATGCACACTGCACATATGTTATTTTGAAGTGAAAAAACAAAATGGGAACAAATACAATATTTAAAATGAAGAACAAGCCATCATTGGAAGCCCACCCTCACTGTCATTTCAGACCATCATTGCAAACCCACCCTCACTGTCATTTCAGACCATCATTGCAAACCCACCCTCACTGTCATTTCAGACCATCATTGCAAACCCACCCTCACTGTCATTTCAGACCATCATTGCAAACCCACCCTCACTGTCATTTCAGACCATCATTGCAAACCCACCCTCACTGTCATTTCAGACCATCATTGCAAACCCACCCTCACTGTCATTTCAGACCATCATTGCAAACCCACCCTCACTGTCATTTCAGACCATCATTGCAAACCCACCCTCACTGTCATTTCAGACCATCATTGGAAGCCCCCCTCACGTCATTTCAGACCATCATTGGAAGCCCCCCTCACCGTCATTTCAGACCATCATTGGAAGCCCCCCTCACCGTCATTTCAGACCATCATTGGAAGCCCCCCTCACCATCATTTCGGACCATCATTGCAAGCCCCCCCCTCACCACCATTTCAAATTTAAGCCATCATTTCAAGCCCCCCCTCACCATTGCAAGCCCCTCACGATCATTGCAACCCTCCCCCTCAGCATTATAAGCCCCTTATTGCAATCCCCCCCTCACAATCATTAATTGCAAACCGATCATGATCATTGCAAGCCCCCCCACCTCACCATTATCATATCATATCATCATCATCATCATCCCCTCATTGCAAGCCCCCCTCACCATCATCATTGTAAGCCCCTCATTGCAAGCCCCCCCCTCACAATCATTAATTGCAAGCCGATCAAGATCATTGCAAGCCCCCCCATCATTACATCATCATCAGCCCCTCATTGCAACCCCCCCTCACCATCATCAGCCCCTCATTGCAACCCCCCTCACCATTGCAAGCCCCCCCCACCTTCATTATTACATCATCAGCCCCTCATTGCAAGCCCCCCCCCCCACTATCTTCATCATCATTACACCATCATTTCATCATCATCAGCCCCCCCCCCCACCATCATCATCATTACATCATCATTTCATCATCATCAGCCCCCACCATCATCATCATCATTTCATCATCATCAGCCTTCCCTCACCATTGCAAGCCCCCCCCCCTCCCTCCCTCACCTCACCATCGTAAGCCCCTCACAGCCTTACTCCTTACTGTGCCAAACTGCTGTCACGGTCCCGCTGTGTCACGGTCTCGCTGTGTCACAAAGCTCACAGTGTTGGTAACAGTTCTGGCGCGCTATGATAAATGTCCCGCCCTCCTCCTCCTATACCAGCTCGTGTGATAGACAGAACACTGGCTCTATCACACAAGCTAGTCTAGGAGGAGGAGGGCGGGACATTTATCATAGCGAGCCAGAACTGTTAACACTGTGATCTCTGTGACACAGCGGGATCGCTGTGTTACAACCTGCCGTGTAACTGGCATTGCTTGTCAGGGTGGGGTGGGCCGGTTAAAAGTCCTCCGCGGACCGCATGTGGCCTGCGGGCCGTAGTTTGAGGACCCCTAGGCTAAGGCATGATGGGACTTGTAGTTTTACATCAGCTGGAGGGCCGCCAGTTTGAGACCCCTGTTCTACACCTTTCTTTTTATCTCCGTATTTCACTAATGAGTTATGGCCGGTCAGGTAAAATGATGCTCTCTCTGGACAGTGTAAAATAAACCGTTTAACTGAACAGATGGTGCTTGTTACTTTTTTTTTCCTAAAATGCTAACTTGAGAAAAAAAGCTTATTGCCAGAACTAACTGCTTAACATTTTTCATTGTCACAGCCACAAACTGTTAATACTTTTGCTGTCTTCCTCACTACGCTACACCGAAGCAGACACTTCTCCAGTAGATTGATTGACAGGTGTGTTAAGGTTAGGTCCACACTAGTGCAGCTGCAATTTGATCCACTAATTACGGTATGTAGTGTGGTTGCATTTTGGCCCCCTTTTTTTAAAATACTAGTGTTTTTTTTGGTGGCGAAAGGAGAAATCCATACCAGGCCCTTCAGACATGTCTGTATGTGGTCAGTGATGTCACCGTCTGACCCCGCCCCTTATGACTTTATTGACCACACATGGATATGTTCATAATTGGTCAATGACATCATCACCGGCTGACCCCACCCCTCATGACATCATTTACCAATATGGGACATCCCATTCCAAAGACCATTTATTATGGAGTTGGTCTTTTTTTCAGCTGTAACAGCCTACACTTTTACTGGAAAGGATTTCTGTGGATGTCTGTTGGAATTTGTCTGCCCGTTTTGTGGGGCCAGGTGCTAATGTTGGATGAGAAGACCTGGCTCACAATCCGGCTTTCAAATTCATCAAAAAGATGTTTAGTATGGTTGACGTCAGGGCTCTGTGCATGACACCCAAGTTCTTCCACACCAAACTGGAATAGGACAACCCATTCCAAAGCCATGACCATTATTATGGAGTTGTCCCCTATTGGATAGGATTTCTGTGGATGTCTGTGGGAATTTATGCCCATTTGTGAGATCAGGCACAAATGTTGGATGAGAAAACCTGGCTGACAAGCTAGCTTTCCATTTCATCCAAAATGTGTTAAGTAGAGTTGAAATTCCAAGGGGGGGGTTTAGTATCATAGAAGTCCAAAGGTGATTCAGTAGGGTTTTGGTCCAAAGGTTGTTCAGTAGGGTTTTGGTCCAAAGGTTGTTCAGTAGGGTTTTGGTCCAAAGGTTGTTCAGTAGGGTTTTGGTCCAAAGGTTGTTCAGTAGGGTTGAGGTGCAACGGTGTTCAGTAGGGTTGAGGTGCAACGGTGTTCAGTAGGGTTGAGGGGCAATGGTGTTCAGTAGGGTTGAGGTGCAACGGTGTTTTAGTAGGGTTGAGGTGCAACGGTGTTCAGTAGGGCTGAGGTGCAACGGTGTTTTAGTAGGGTTGAGGTGCAACGGTGTTCAGTAGGGTTGAGGTGCAACGGTGTTCAGTAGGGTTGAGGTGCAACGGTGTCCAGTAGGGTTGAGGTGCAACGGTGTCCAGTAGGGTTGAGGTGCAACGGTGTCCAGTAGGGTTGAGGTGCAACGGTGTCCAGTAGGGTTGAGGTGCAACGGTGTCCAGTAGGGTTGAGGTGTAACGGTGTCCAGTAGGGTTGAGGTGCAACGGTGTCCAGTAGGGTTGAGGTGCAACGGTGTCCAGTAGGGTTGAGGTGCAACGGTGTCCAGTAGGGTTGAGGTGCAACGGTGTCCAGTAGGGTTGAGGTGCAACGGTGTCCAGTAGGGTTGAGGTGCAGCGGTGTTTTAGTAGGGTTGAGGTTAGAGCTCTGAGCCAGAAAGCCTGAGTTCCTCTGAAGAAATCTGGTCAACAATGTTTTTTTTTTTTTATGGAGCTGGCTTTGTACACAGGGGCACAGTCATTCCGGAACAGAAAAAGGCCTTCACCAAACTGTTACCACAAGGTCGGAGGAACAGAATCGTCTACAATGTCTTTGTATGACGATGTATTAACAGTACTCATTGGAGGTGGGGGTCCGCATACATCTGGCCCTAAAATATATTAATATATCATCTATTTGTACACATTGGCATCTTCCAAACGCTGATATCTCACTTTTGCTGATCCCTTAATTGTTGCACATTTTTTCTAGCTGTTGCAGAAGCTGTGAATTAGGTAATGAAGTGACGAAGTGAAATTTCTGGCTAGAAGTTGGCGAGGTGAGAGTTTTGTGCGGTTGAGCGTTGTCGAAGGCTGCGGGACTGGTGCCAGGTGGAGACCTGAGTCACTTCCTCTGCCTCCTCCCTGGCTGCTGGAGGAAAGGTGGATGCCCTGGGTGATAAGGTCGGGATTGTCCGAGGTACCGAGGAATGCGATGTAGTCCCTGCATTCTGTCCCCTCACTGGGACTTCACGTGAGACTGTCTCCAGAGCCCTGCTGGAGCTTTCCTGCCAGTCTGCGCGACACAGACACCAGTCCCTGCCGGAGCTTTCCTGCCAGTCTGCGTGACACAGACACCAGTCCCTGCCGGAGCTTTCCTGCCAGTCTGCGCGACACAGACACCAGTCCCTGCCGTGTTTACATCTTCGATATGTTTTAAACAATTACCGGCTTTTTTTCAGTCTTTTTTAGGCTTTTCTCTTTATCTACATGCCACACACACACAAATTCTATTTTATAACATTTTTATTTTGCACTGTAAGAATTTTGTAATTCAACGATCTTTTGAGAAATCGAGAACGCCAGTTAACAATGTTTAATTAATTTAGCTGTGACGCCTAAATACAACTTCCCAGCCCCCCCAATGGACCAGAGCAATTTGTACAAGACCGCTATGGACTTTTTTTATTTGGCAATAATATGGTCATTACTTAACCACTTAAGACCCGGACCAAACCCTTTTTACGACGCAGTGCCGAATCGCAAAAAGGGGCAAGGTCCTTTAGCTAGGACCTTGCCCCTTTTTGCGATTCGGCACTGCGTCGTTTTAATTGACAATTGCGCGGTCGTGTGACGTGGCTCCCAAACACAAAATTGGCGTCCTTTTTTTCCCACAAATAGAGCTTTCTTTTGGTGGTATTTGATCACCTCCGCGGTATTTATTTTTTGCGCTATAAACAAAAATAGAGCGACAATTTTGAAAAAAAAATGCAATATTTTTAACTTTTTGCTATAATAAATATCCCCAAAAAAATATATAACATTTTTTATTTTTTTCCTCAGTTTAAGCCGATACGTATTCTACCTATTTTTGGTAAAAAAAAATCGCAATAAGCGTTTATCGGTTGGTTTGCGCAAAATTTATAGCGTTTACAAAATAGGGGATAGTTTTATTGCATTTTTATAAAAAAAAATTTTTTTTACTACTAATGGCGGCGATCAGCGATTTTTTTTTTTCATGACTGCGACATTATGGCAGACACTTCGGACAATTTTGACACATTTTTGGGACCATTGTTATTTTCACAGCAAAAAATGCATTTAAAATGCATTGTTTATTGTGAAAATGACAATTGCAGTTTGGGAGTTAACCACAAGGGGGCGCTGATGGGGTTATGTGTGACCTGAAGTGTTTTCACAACTGTAGGGGGTGTGGCTGTAGGTGTGACGTCATCGATTGTGTCCCCCTATAAAAGGGAACACACGATCGATGACGCCGCCACAGTGAAGAACGGGGAAGCTGTGTTTACACACGGCTCTCCCCGTTCTTCAGCTCCGGGGACCGATCGCGGGACTCCAGCGGCGATCGGGTCCCGCGGTCCCGGCGCTTTGGACCGGGTCGCGGGCGCGCGCCCGCGACCCACGGCTGGACAATAGCACAGCACGTACCTGTACATGCATGTGCCCAGCCATGCCATTCTGCCGACGTATATGTGCAGGAGGCGGTCCTTAAGTGGTTAACCACTTCCCTACCACACGCCGTCATATGTCGTCCTTGACTTTGTGCGGGGATATGTGAATGATGGGTGCAGCTACAGGCATCATTCAGATATTCTTTGCAGCCGGCGATTCTACGCACTATAAGAATGATCATAGCGGCTGTTCCGCCGCTTGATCGTTCTTATAGGCGACGGGAGGGGACATCCCGCCATCCGGTGCTTCTCCGGGCTCTCCCGTGCCATCGGGGGCCCAGAAAAAGAATCGTCTGGCGCCGGATGACGACCATAGAGATTTCTTATTTCGTTGTGGCGTCGCGCCTGGGTTCCCAGAAGTACAAACCCGCGATCGCAGCTGTCAGCTTGAGATCAGTGATTTTTTTTTTTTTTTTTTATTTCGATCTCATGCTTTCCAGCCTGAAGGAGAGATGTGGGGTCTTATTGACCCCGCCTCTCTCCATAAAGAGGACCTGTCAGTAATTCCTATTACAAGGGATGTTTACATTCCTTGTAATGGGAATAAAAGTGATCAAAAAAAAAAAAAATTTAAAACGCCCCTGTCCCCAGTAGCTCGCGCTCAGAAGCGAACATGCATGCAAGTCCCACCCACATATGTAAATGCCGTTTACGACCTCTGTAACTCTAAACTGGTAACCTGTAGAAAAAAAAAGCGTCACCTATGGAGATTTTTAAGTAATGAAGTTTGGCGCCATTCCATGAGTGTGCACAAATTTGAAAGCGTGACATGTTTGGTATCTATTTACTCGGCGTAACATCATCTTTTACATTATACAAAAAAATTGGGGCTAACTTTACTGTTTTGTTTTTTAATTCATAAAACCTGTTTTTCCCCCAAAAAAATGCGTTTGAAAAATGATTGCGCAAATACTGTGCGAGATAAAAAGTTGCAATGACCGCCATTTTATTCCCTGGGGTGTCTTCTGGGGTTATGGCAGATAGCTGCCATAACCCCATTATTTTCTGAAAAAGCAAGCAGTCCTCTTCAAGATAAAAGTGATCTCTGTAGCGGGTTCGCTGCGAGATCACTTTTATCGGCGACGGGAGAGGTGACCACTCCCCTCCCACCGCGTTCCACTTGGTTCCGCCACTTCCCGGAGCCATCGGTAGCTGTAAAGTCAATTTGTTCCCCCCCCCCGAGGCTGTGAGTCGAGTGAGGGAATGATGGCCCCCCCACCCACTTGACACAATGACGTTGGATGACGGAAGTGACGTCCCAACGTCACTTCTGCCCCTACGGCCTTAAAGGGGATTTGTTTTTTTTATTGCATTTAAAGCGGAGGTCGGGCAATTTTTTTTTTAAAAGTCAGCGGCTACAAATACTGCAGCTGCTGACTTTTTAAAGTGGTTGTATACCCTGATATATTTTTTTTACACCTGTAAAGGAAAAGCCATAATAAGCTAGTATGCACCGCATACTAGCTCATTATGAAATACTTGCCTTAAAACGAGGTGAAGAGAACTTACCTGGTCCACGCCGAGCGAGATGTCATCCGGGTATCGCTGCTCCAGCGCTGTGATTGGCTGGAGCGGCGATGACGTCACTCCCGCGCATGCGTGCGGGAGACTTAAATTCGGCAAGGTCCGGCAGCTGCCGGTCCTTTAGCCGAGGATCTCCGCTGCGCATGCGCCGCTGCAATCAGCGGCACATTGCGGGGGATATATCTCCTAAACCGTACAGGTTTAGGAGATATTCTTTATACCTACAGGTAAGCCTTATTTATAGGCTTACCTGTAGGTAAAAGTCATAAAGTGGGGTTTACAACCACTTTAAATAAGGACACTTACCTATCCAGAGCGCCCGCGATGTCGGCACCCGAAGCCGATCTATCGCTCGGGTACTGTGGCTGCCATCTTCGGTAAGGGAATCGGGAAGTGAAGCCGCAAGGCTGGTTCCCTACTGCGCATGTGCGGAGTAGGCGCTGGAAGTGGCGTAGATACCCGCGGGTGGCTCGGCTATCTATGCCCGGAAGTGGGAGCAAAATACCTGTGTTGCATAGGTATCTGCCCCATCCCCCTCCCCCTGAAAGATGCTAAATGTGACACCGGAGGGGGGGGAGGGTTCTGAAAAGCGGAAGTTCCATTTTTGGGCGGACCTCCGCTTTAAGTGTAAATGTCTTTTTGACCCCAGATCTCACAGTAAAGAGGTCCTGTCATGCTTTTCTATTACAAGAGATGTTTACTGCCTTGTAGTAGGAAAAAGAGTGATCCAAAAATGTATTTTTTAATGGGACAGTGTGTAAAAAAATAAAAATAAAAGAGAGCTTGCATTCTGAAGGGAAGGGGGTGGTGGTACAAAAGAGAATAGCTGCAAATGATTTGATGGAGGTGGCTCGGGGACAGTTGTTAGGTGGGTGTAGGATTGGCTTCCCTGAGTACTTTAGTCTTCGGGGATCTCCTGAAGGTGGACAGGGTTAGGGGTTGATCGGACATACCGGGGCAGGGAGTTCCAGAGGATGGGAGAGGCTCTGGAGAAGTCCTGAAGGCGAGCATGGGAGGAGGTAACGTGGGAGCTAGACATCAGGAACATGAATGATTATGAACATCACCCTTTGGTCTTGATAATTGTTTATCTGGTTGCTGTTAGCAACAAATGCGGTTAAAGTAGTGGACTCCTACAGGGGTTTTCTGCAAATGTACTCATTTGGTTAGAATTTTTCAACTCGATAATTCTAGATTTGATTCGAGTTTTTGCGATGACCGATTTTTCAGTAGATCAGATTTCACCATTGGATTAAAATTGGTTTTTGACCAGCTTTGGGAACCCTCAGAACACGTCTTCCCAACCGATCCAAAGCATTGGCTTTATGGAACTAGGCCGTTTGGATCTTTTGGATCATGACCTAACTGGATACCCGTTGTCTGCTCTTACCTGTTCCATCAGGATCTGCAAGTAGAGCCCCTAAAATTCCCATACAAGTTTCACACAAGATGATATTGGGAAGGATATAAGTAATATAAGAATATGTTGGCCTACATTTGAATTCGATATAATAGTTGCATAACATTACCCATTGCGTCTTAGCATAGTAATATATTACAAAGAGATAATGCAAGGGATTAAAAATGAAAACCAGGGTGTGACTTGCGTCTTATCATTCTTCCACGAGCCTAAAGCCAGCCATTGATGGTTCGAACCTCGGCCGGTTTAGCAGGGTAGTATTATGTAATGATGCAGTGGCGGTGCGTCTATAAAGGGCGCACGGGCGCCGCCCCTTCTCTCCTGCCACCTCTCTCACCAAAGATAGATTCATGCATCTATCTATGGTCGGCGCTGCCACCCCCTATTCAGGTGTCCGGCACCTTGTCGGGAACCTGAATTACAGCAGGTTTTTTTTTTGGAAGCACCTGATTGGAGCCGTAGGCTCTAATAGGCATCCAAAATGGTGAACAGCGGGTGCCATGCTGGGCGTTTGCTGTTCACTCGGCTGTGTGTCAGGTAAGCGAATGAATCGCTTTCATTAAAGCGGAGTTACACCCAAAAGTGGAACTTCCGCTTAATCCACTCGTCACCCACTTACATGCCACATTTGGCATGTAATTTTTTTGGGGGGGGGGGGGGAGTGGGGGCTTCAGGAGGAGTGGGACTTCCTGTCCCTCTTCCTCCTTTCGCCGAGGGGCTGCAAAGGCGAATAATCGAATCGCCTTTTGGCAGCCCCTCCCTGTACGCGATCGCCTGGGACACGTGACAGGTCCTAGGCGATCGCCTGTTCAATTGAATGGCGCAGCGCCGCTCGCTCATGCGCAGTGGGTGCGGGGCCAGAAAGCCGAAAGCTGTCACGGCCGGGTGCCCGCACTTAGAATGAAGATGCCGGCCGGAGAGGGGGGGAGAGGAGCGGAGCCCCGGCGCGTTGCTGGAACGTGAAGCAGGTGAGTGCATGTTTATTAAAAGCCAGCAGCTACACTTTTTTTAGCTACTGACTTTTAATAAACATTAAAAATGAGTGGAACACCCCTTTAAACCGACCCGCCTCTCAGCCAATCAGGGGCTTGAGTCTGTTACCTATCATCTGATTGGCTGAAACGACAGGCGCTGTGATTGGACACCGCCTATCATGCGTCCAATTATAGGAGAGGGCGGGTGGGAGAAGGCAGTGAGGTCGGGAAGACATGGAGTAAACGGGACATCGCTTGCCGCCATCGCCCGCTGCCCACCCCGAGACAGGGTAAGTCCTGGGCGGGTGAGGGGGCACAGTGGCTGCGTTTGATGGGCACGGCGGCTGCGTTTGATGGGCACGGCGGCTGTGTTTCATGGGCACGGCGGCTGTGTTTGATGGGCACGGCGGCTGCGTTTGGGCACGGCGGCTGCGTGTTGATGGGCACGGCGGCTGCGTGTTGATGGGCACGGCGGCTGCGTCTGATGGCACGGCGGCTGCGTCTGATGGCACGGCGGCTGCGTCTGATGGCACGGCGGCTGCGTCTGATGGCACGGCGGCTGCGTCTGATGGCACGGCGGCTGCGTCTGATGGCACGGCGGCTGCGTCTGATGGGCACGGCGGCTGCGTCTTGATGGTTTTTTTTTTCCAGAATCTTTCGGGTATCTAATTTAAATGTAGGTCAGTCATTACATGAAAGAAAATCGCACAATCTATAGCCTGTCTAAGTGGTACGGTATAGTAAAGAAAGGATAGCTAGAGAGAGGAGAGGGATGCCAGGGGAAGGGTTTCGGGGGGGTTGGGAAGGCTAAAGTAGGGGTAAAGAAAATTGGAGGGTGGGTAGGGCTGTACCCAAGCATTCAGTGTGAGAAGAGTTAGTTGGAGAAGTGGGCTTGAAATTTGCCGGAGTTTTAAAAAATGATACAAGAGGCCCAGAACTTTTGATCCTGTCACTGTGTGAGCCAATGAGGAGAGAGAGACCCAGGAGAGCTTCAGCTCTCATGCACATGGCTGGATCGAGATGGGGCTCCAGTAAGTATAAGTGGGGGTTGGGGGGGGGAACCCAGAAGATCTTTTACCCTAATGCATGGTTTGACAAATTTGCTTGGAATCTAGGAGCCAGCTAACAAAGTTAGGAGCCAGAAAACGCGCCCCGTCCCGACGAGCTCCCGCGCAGAAGCGAACGCATACGTGAGTAGCGCCTGCATATGTAAACGGTATTCAAACCACACATGTGAGGTATCGCCGCGATCGTTAGAGCGAGAGCAATAATTCTAGCCCTAGACCTCCTCTGTAACTCAAAACATGCAACCTGTAGAATTTTTTAAACGTCGCCTATGAAGATTTTAAAGGGTAAAAGTTTGTCGCCATTCCACGAGCGGACGCAATTTTGAAGCGTGACATGTTGGGTATCAATTTACTCGGCGTAACATTATCTTTCACAATATTAAAAAAAATTGGGATAACTTTACTGTTGTCTTATTTTTTAATTAAAAAATGTGTAATTTTTTCCCCCACTTAAAGTGGTTGTATACCCGGGATTGTCACTTTTACCTATAGATAAGTCTAGAATAAGGCTTGCCTATAGGTAAGCATCGTTTAGGAGATATTTACCTTGTAGTGCGCAAATTATGTCATCAGCGCATGCGCTGTGAAGAAACAAACCTCCGTGCGGTTTCTTCCCAAGCATGTGCCGTGACTGGCGGCTCCAGCACGCAATGCGCGGGAGTGACGTCATTTCCCAGTCCCCCCCCCGCCATAACCGGCGCCCATCAAATGCAGTCCTAACCAGCGCCCATCAAATGCAGCCATAGCCAGCGCCCATCAAATGCAGCCATAGCCAGCGCCCATCAAATGCAGCCATAGCCAGCGCCCATCAAATGCAGCCATAGCCAGCGCCCATCAAATGCAGCCATAGCCAGCGCCCATCAAATGCAGCCATAGCCAGCGCCCATCAAATGCAGCCATAGCCAGCGCCCATCAAATGCAGCCATAACCAGCGCCCATCAAATGCAGCTATAACCAGCGCCCATCAAATGCAGCCTCACTGGCGCCCATCAAATGCAGCCATAACCGGCTCCCATCAAATGCAGCCATAACCGGCTCCCATCAAATGCAGCCATAACCGGCTCCCATCAAATGCAGCCATAACCGGCTCCCATCAAATGCAGCCATAGCCGGCGCCCATCAAATGCAGCCATAGCCGGCGCCAATCAAATGCAGCCATAGCCGGCGCCCATCAAATGCAGCCATAGCCGGCGCCCATCAAATGCAGCCATAACCAGCGCCCATCAATGCAGACATAACCAGCGCCCATCAATGAATGTTTGCTTCCATTCATTCGGACGTCGGGACACAGACACAGTCCTCCGCCTATAACACTATGGGTGAACGGAGCGGCGGCTGCCTGCTGATGCCGATACTTGGTTGCTTGCTGCAGAGAGAAGAGAGTAGGAACACCAGTGGCCCGGGCGCCCTAAACAGCTGCCTTGTTTGCCTAGTGGTAGCACTGGCCCTGCAGGTAAGTGCCCTAATAGTAAAAGTCAGCAGCTACAGTATTTGGGGGGGGGGGGGGGGGGTGGCCTCTTTAACTCAGTTTTTATGTCCAGTGGATGGGAAAGATGGCAGGCAGTCCTGCTGGGTAACAGTTATTACTATAGACTGGCAGCTGCCTTTGACGAAAACCTTGACCATCCATGGATACAAATGGGTGGCGTGTGGGCGTTACAGCCGATTTCCTTGGCACAGCACATATGCACACTGGCGCAGGGCAAGGTTTTTGCCCTGCGCCCCCGCAAATTTGCTCCGCTGCCCTTGATTCACGGAGCAGAAGCTCCGTGAATTGCGCGGGCGCGCCGGCAAAATGACCGGCGCTAGAGCACGCAATTTAAATGATCCCGTAGGGGGCGGGAATCATTTAAATTAGGCGCCTTCCCACGCCGATCGTAGAGCGCATGCTCCGTCGGGAAACTTTCCCGACGTGCATTGTGGCAAATGACGTCGCAAGGACGTCACTTGCTTCAAAGTGAACGTGAATGGCGTCCAGCGCCATTCACGATTCACTTACGCAAACGACGTAAAATTCAAATTTCGCGACGCGGGAACGACGGGTATACGTAACATTGGCTGCCCCTGCTAATAGCAGGGGCAGCCTTGCGCGAAAACCGCCGTACGTAAACGACGTAAACTGCGTACGCAGGGCTCGCGCAACGTTGTGAATCGGTGTTAGTATGCAATTTGCATACTATACGCTGAGCACAACGGGAACGCCACCTAGCGTCCTCCGCAAGAAAGCAGCCTAAGATATGCGGGCATAAGAGCCTTATGCCGCGCAGATCTTATGCTGCAGTCGGCGTAACGAGGTTCCTGAATCAGGAGCACTCGTTACGCCGGGGCAAGTAAGCAATTGCGCTGTGTAACCTATGGTTACACAGGCGCAATTGCTTCTTGAATCCGGCCCACTGTTGTCAACCTACCAGATTGAAATTTACTGACACAACACCCAAAACTTACTGGCACAAGCTCTGCTTGGCTCCATTGCACTATGACATCACACGACATGCTCAGGCACCGCCTCCTCCAGAGCTGCCCAATCACACTGTAGCAAGTGGTCCCAGCCGGCTCCGACCAAGCCGAGCGTCACAGCCATATTTTTTACTGGCAGGGGGAAAATTCCTGTTTTTTTTTTTTTTTTTTTTTACTGGCTGCCAGTAAAAAATCCTGGCGATTGGCAAACCTGCATATGCATCACATGGACAGCGAGAGGTTAAATAACGGTCTACATTATTAATGCTGAAGATGAATATTCCACGTCTCCCGGCCCTTTAAATGCGCGGAACACGGCGCCGCGCTGTGGGGATTTTTCTGACTTGCTGGCGTCTGGCATTGGATTCCATTCACTGAGATTTTCTCACATCTCTCAAGGAAGTCGTATTTGACACTTACTGGTCACACCTTTCATCTGCTGTCAGGCGTGAGAGTAACTTACAGCGAGGGAGGGGTGATCCTAAAAATGAGAGGGAAGGGGGGGTGACGCTGGAGAGAGGTCCATCGTTTCCCAGGTTGCCGTGATTTGGGACGTTGGGGTGATCCGGAGAGCCTGACGGGAGTCGGCGGCGGTGGAATGTGGAGGGGGGTGTGACACTGAAACCGCACTATTTGTTTAATGATGTCATCACAGCAGCTGCTCACCTGTCTAATCCTGAGACCCACCCAGTACAACACCTGCTTATACAAGGGCCGGGGGGGGAGGGGGGGCACAGCATACATTGCCCAGGATTAGCCATGTGCCCCACATCTATCCTATAGATCCCACCGTGTCCTGGGTATTCCCCTCCAGTCTTGTACAGTTGTAGCGGCTCCTCTCCTTTTACTGCACACTGTGAGCTTCTCATCATGATGGGACACTATTCCTCCCACTGATACCAATGATGGGACACTATTCCTCCCACTGATACCAATGATGGGACACTATTCCTCCTACTGACACCAATGATGGGACACTTTTCCTCCCACTGACACCAATGATAGGACACTATTCCTCCCACTGATACCAATGATGGGACACTATTCCTCCCACTGATACCAATGATGGGACACTATTCCTCCCACTGATACCAATGATGGGACACTATTCCTCCCACTGATACCAATGATGGGACACTATTCCTCCCACTGACACCAATGATGGGACACTATTCCTCCCACTGACACCAATGATGGGACACTATTCCTCCCACTGACACCAATGATGGGACACTATTCCTCCCACTGATACCGATGATGGGACACTATTCCCCCCACTGACACCAATGATGGGACACTATTCCTCCCACTGATACCAATGATGGGACACTATTCCTCCCACTGACACCAATGATGGGACACTATTCCTCCCACTGATACCAATGATGGGACACTATTCCTCCCACTGACACCAATGATTGGACACTATTCCCCCCACTGATACCGATGATGGGACACTATTCCCCCCACTGACACCAATGATGGGACACTATTCCTCCCACTGACACCAATGATGGGACACTGTTCCTCCCACTGATATCAATGATGGGGCACTATTCCTCCAACCAATACCAATGATGGGACACTATTCCTCCCACTGACACCAATGATGGGGCACTATTCCTCCCACTAATACCAATGATGGGACACTATTCCTCCCATTGATACCAATGATGAGGCACTATTCCTCCCACTGACACCAATGATGGGACACTATTCTTCTCACTGATACCAATGATGGGACACTATTCTTCTTACTGATACCAATAATGGGGCACTATTCCTCCCACTGATATCAATGATGGGGCACTATTCATCCCACTTATATCAATGATGGGGCACTATTCCTTCCACTGATACCCATTATGGGGCACTATTCCTCCTACTGATACCAATGATGGGACACTATTCCTCCTACTGATACCAAGAAAAGGGCACTCCCCCGCCGACACCAATGATGGGACACTATTCCTCCGCCTTCTGACCACAGGCGCTAAGTAACTGACCACTAACTCTGAGGCAATGCTTATTCTCACTGATGGTTCCAGGATGATTTCTACCCCACGCTGGCAATAGTCCGGGCCCCCCTAAAGGATGGAGGATAGTAAACTGGCCCTTTGTTTGGAGACCCCCGATCTAGTCTATTCCTCCCCAGCCTGACTGTAACCAGGGCCGTCTTTAATGTTGATTGGACCCTGGGCAAAAAAATATCTGGGGGGGGGGGGGGGCATGCAATTTTGCTCTCCACCTGCTCTGAGACATACAATAAATATCAGCTAGACTTAAAATCAGTTTACTGTATCAGATCAGGCATTGATTGCGATTGGTAGCCAGAAGTTACAGCATATCATTACCACTCACTGACTGGTTGCTAGAGGTTACAGCATATCATTACCACTTACTGACTGGTTGCTAGAGGTTACAGCACACATTACGGTGCACTGATTAGTTGCTAGAGGTTACAGCACATGATTCCTTCTTGTTTATTGGTTACTAGAGATTACTGTACAGTAATACTGCTCACTGATTGGTTGCTAGAGGTTACAGCACATCGTCTCTTCACTGCAGAGGGGTATGATATACATTTGAATGCCGCCGTCCTCAGCTATTTACATATGAATGATGGTTATTTACATGTAAACACAGGGTCTGCAGGTGAGTCATCTGTATACAACAATAGGGCAGAGTTGGGCAGCACTTCACACTGAGATATCAGGACACAGCACAGGACTAAAACTGGGATAGTTGGCAAGTACGAGGCAGCTGCTTTGGGCCCCACAACAATGACAGGGCCCACGGCAGCTGCCCCTTTTGCCCTGCCTTAACCACTTGAGAGCCGTGCTATAGATGAAAGATGTCCACAGCGCGGCTCTCAAGTGCCGGGTGGACATCCTTTTATGTGCATTACCCGCGCGCGCCGCTGGGGGCGCGCAGCAGGTAAACTCTGTGCCCGGCGCATCGCTCAGATGCCAATGCGTGTGCCTGGCGGCCGCGATGTCCGCCTGGTACCCGCGATCAGCGGTGACAGCAGGGACGTGGAGCTCTGTGTGTAAACACAGAGCTCCACGTCCTGTCAGGGGAGAGAGGAGATCGATGCTGTGTCCCTTGTACATAGGGACACAGATCGGTCACCTCCCCCAGTCAGTCCCCTTCCCCCATACAGTTAGAACACACCCAGGATACACATTTAACCCCTTCCTCACCCCCTAGTGTTAACCCCTTCACTGCCAGTCACATTTATACAGTAATTAGTGCATTTTTATAGCACTGATCGCTGTATAAATGTGAATGGTCCCAAAATTGTGTCAAAAGTGTCCTGTACGTCCGTCGCCTGACAAAAAAATTGCAGATCGCCGCCATTACTAGTAAAAAATAAATCATAAATCTATCCCCTATTTTGTAGGCGCTATAACTTTTGCGCAAACCAATCAAACGCTTATCGCTTATTTTAACAAAAATATGTAGAAGAATACGTATCGGCCTAAACCGAGGAAAAAAATATTTAAAAAAATAATAATTTTGGGATATTATAACAAAAAGTAAAAAATATTGTGTGTTTTTTTGTTTATAGCATAGAGGAGGTGTTTGGGATCTTATAGATCCCAGATCCCTCCATAAAGAGGACCTGTCACTGCCTATTACTGTCACAGGGGATGTTTATATTCCTTGTGACAGCAATAACGGTGATACAAAAAAAATAATGGAAAAGGACAGTGTAATATTTTTTTTAACCACTTCAATACTGGGCTTTTACCCCCTTTTTTCCCAGGCCAATTTTCAACTTTCAGTGCTCTCTCACTTTCAATGACAATTGCGCGGTCATGCAACACTGTACCCAAATGAAATATTTATAATTGTGTTCACACAAATAGAGCTTTCTTTTGGTGATATAAGCGGGGAAAAAAAATGTACTCTGCTACATGTCTTTGGTAAAAAAAAATCCTGTTAAGTGTATAATTATTGGTTTGTGTGATGACGGACATATGTGTGCAGATGATTTTACTGTTACATATGTGGGGGACAGGTGTTTTTTACTGTGTGGGGAAAGTGTTTTGGGGACACTATTTTGGGGACTTTGTGTGTTTACATTGTGTGGGGAAAGGTGTGTATAGAGGGCGCTAAACTACAAGTGACACAAGTTAAAAGTACCCCCTATAATCGTGAAAATATGAAATAGTAAAAAACCTAAATAAATACTATAGCAATCATACAAAGTACTTATAATGCTAATTCATAGCAGTAGTTCATACAATGTCTCTATGACATAGAGGCCCAGATTCTCAAAGGGCTTACGACGGCGCAACGCCATGTACACCGTCGTAAGTCCTAATCTGGGCCATCGTATCTATGCGACTGATTCTTAGAATCAGTTACGCATAGATATCCATTAGATCCGACAGGCGTAAGGCTCTTACGCCGTCGGATCTTAAATTCCATTTTTGTTTTGTCCGCTATGTGTCACCTCCGTCGTTTTCCCCTTCGAGTATGCAAATTAGCTAGATACGCGAATTCCCGAACGTACGCGCGGTCGACGCAGTGAAGTTACGACGTTTACGTTAGGTTTGCCCGGCGTAAAGTTTCCCCTGCTATATGAGTGGCAACCAATGTTAAGTATGGCCGTCGTCCCCGCTTCGAAATTTAAAAATGTACGTCGTTAGCATAAGTCGTCCGTGAATGGGGCTGGACGCCATTTACGTTCACGTCGAAACCAATGACGTTCTTTGCGACGTCATTTGGAGCAATGCACCCTGGGATATTTTACGGATGGCGCATGCACAGTACGTTCGGCGCGGGAACGCGCTTAATTTAAATACTACAGGCCCCCTACCCGCCTAATTTGAATTTGGCGGGCTTGCGCCGGGTGATTTACGCTACGCCTCCGCAACTTTACACGCAAGTGCTTTGTGAATAAAGCACTTGCCTGTAAAACTTGCGGCGGCGTAACGTAAATGAGATACGTTACACCTGCACAGTTTTGCGCGATTCTACGAGAATCTGGGCCAAAGTGTCTCCATGACATATAGTCCCAATATTTAAATGCAGTGAAATTAGTGATCCACTCTTCTTAACTGCTGTAATCTTGATTAAAGTGAAAATGCCACCACCACACTTGAATCTTCTTTCACCGAAAAACGTGCTGAGGAAAATGGATGCGCTTACCAGAACAATTTGACTACTTTAGTGAAAAAGATAGTCAAATGAGCTTTAGCAGGATTGTGCCTGCACACATGCTGACAGGATAATACTTGTACAACCTCGTTCCCGGCGTTCCAGACAGGATATATGAAAAAACTGGAGGGAAAACCAATAGCGTAATACTGTTTTATTTAAAATGTAATAAACACACGGAAAAGCCAAACGGCCTCTTACTTTAAAAGTGCCTCCCGGCACTGGGGCTGCAGACACGTCACCGCTGTTCTGCGGTTAGTATTGGGTCGTCTGGATCCGTTGCCACCTCCGTAGCAAACGTACAGGTTCCCGGCTGCTAGCTCCACAGGTCGGAGAGCACGTCGCATGACCAGGTACCGCCGCCGACGTACGTTTCATTGGTTAACGTCTTCAGTGGGGACACTGGGCTGGTGATCGTTGTGTAAAAAAAACAGCTTATACTCACTGATCACCGGCCAGCTGCAGAGGATCCGCTCTCCTCACTGACAACTTCCATGTGAGGAGAGGAGATCCGATCGCCTAGCAACCAGCTCTCTATTTACATCGCATGACGGCTGTGATTGGACACAGCCATCATGTGATCAGGAGGGCCAATCAGAGAGTCATCCTGCCGATCGGAGATGTCCGGGTGACACGAGCACATCGGGATCGCGCAGCTGCGCGGGCACGAGCGCTCCCCCTCCTTCTGAGGGACGTTTCTGAATGTCCATATAGAGAAAGCACCAACCTGGCCTTATATGTACAGTGGCCGGGTGGGAGGTGGTTAAATGTACAGAATATCGGCCCATAATATCAGCTTTTGGCCTGAGAGGTGGTATGGGTCGATCCCTAGTGGAAAGAGGGTGAGGGTGTGCTTGGCAACATGTTATACCCCAACACGGGTGTAAGGTGTTTCTAAAGGTGGCGTTGGCCTTGAAATGAACTTGGAGCCATGAAATGGTGAGCATCGCCTTCACGGTACGCCGAATGATGTTTTGCTCGAGGTCTTCTGTAGATGACACAGGGATTTGTTCGGTCTCACCCTGGTTGAGTGCGGTGACTTCATTGCTCAGCTATGTTTTTCTTTTAATTGCTTTCCTCGTTGCTTAACAGGTTTGAAATCACTTGAAATTAAGCCGTTTAGTGTGGTATTACATCCAGAGGAATACTCCCATCATCCCCCAGCGTTGCAGTCGGGAGGGGAAAGTGTTCTGGAATCGGCACGGGATAATCCAATATGATTGGTGTTAGTGAGAGTGACTAAGAGCTTGTGTGACTTCTGCCTGTAAAGTTCATTGGCAATTACAAAGTGTTACCATTAAGTAGATTATTGTGTGTTACACATTATGGCCAAAGGGCAGATTCTGTTTTCAGACACCCCCTCTAGTTAGGGATAGTTTTGAAACTGCTAGTTCAGGGGTCTTCTAAAGCAGGGGTGAACAAATATGGGATTTAGAAGCCTATCCGTTCAGTCCAGAAGCAAGCAGAATTTTTTAGGACAATATAGCCACTTAAGCCCCGGACCAATATGCTGCCTAAAGACCCGAGGGGTTTTTACAGTTCGGGACTGTGTCGCTTTAACAGACAATTGCGCGGTCGTGCGATGTGGCTCCCAAACAAAATTGGCGTCCTTTTTTCCCCACAAATAGAGCTTTCTTTTGGTGGTATTTGATCACCTCTGCGGTTTTTATTTTTTGCGCTATAAACAAAAATAGAGCGACAATTTTGAAAAAAATGCAATATTTTTTACTTTTTGCTATAATAAATATCCCCCAAAAACATATATACAAATTTTTTTTTTCCTCAGTTTAGGCCGATACGTATTCTTCTACCTATTTTTGGTAAAAAAAATCGCAATAATCGTTTATCGGTTGGTTTGCGCAAAATTTATAGCGTTTACAAAATAGGGGATAGTTTTATTGCATTTTTTTTTTTTTTATTTTTTTTTTACTACTGATGGCGGCGATCAGCGATTTTTTTCGTGACTGCGACATTATGGTGGACACTTCGGACAATTTTGACACATTTTTGGGACAATTGTCATTTTCACAGCAAAAAATGCATTTAAATTGCATTCTTTATTGTGAAAATGACAGTTGCAGTTTGGGAGTTAAACACAGGGGGCGCTGTAACATGTAGGGTTCAGTGTGTGTGTGTTTACAACAGTAGGGGGGTGTGGCTGTAGGATTGACATCATCGATCGAGTCTCCCTAATTAAAGGGATCACTCGATCGATGCGCCGCCATAGTGAAGCACGGGGAAGCCGTGTTTACACACGGCTCTCCCCGTTCTTCAGCTCCGGGGAGCGATCGCGACGGAGCGGCTATAAACGAATAGCCACGTCGTCGTCCCAGATCGCTCCCTGAGGCTTGCCGACCGCTGCATGTACCGGGGGGGGGGGTCCCGATCGGACCCCCCACCCGCATCAAGCAGAGGACGTATAGGTACGTTGATGTGCCTGTCCGTGCCATTCTGCTGACGTATATTTACATGAGGAGGTCGGCAAGTGGATAGTTGGGTCGATTTGTGTTGACTAATTGGTTCCTAGGATTGTCTTGAATTCCTCCTGAAAAAATTGGCTTTGTGTGCCTAGGCGCTCTTTTGTTTCCTTTTATAGCTGTATATCTGAAGCGTGATATCATCTAAGACAGTGGTCATCAACCCTGTCTTCAGGGCCCACTGGCCAGATTTTATGTATTACCTTGGGGAGAGGCAGACTAGAATACTGCAATCACTGAGCAGCAAATGATATCACCTGTGACGTATTTCAGTTATCTTGCAAACCTGGACTGTTAGTGGACCCTGAGGACTGCGTTGATGACCACTGATCTAAGGCACTGCTGCCTGGGGTTGCTTGGCTCCCCAGATTTGGAGGGAGATTTGGCGATGTCACTACTGTGCTGCGTACTTCCTCGCTGGAGAGGAAGCTGCACATGAGGATCTGCGGTGCAAGGATCTCCCTGCTCGCAAACCTGGTAGCCTCAAGAACTTTAGGTTCAATAAGTTTTTATTGTCAGTTTTTAGACAGACATAACAGTATCAACCGGGTCAAGGACCCAACAGAGGGCGACCCGATCGATAAAAGTAGAAACACAAAAATAAAGTTACAAATAAAACAGTAAACAGTTACATTGCCATACCAAATGAGTAAAAAGGTACAAATAGATGTCGAGTAAGCACATTGGGGGTACAAACATGTATAGGCAATGCAGCCCAGCATCGGGTAAAGACTGCACGTGGCCTGGCCGCCCCTCTGCGGCCAGGAACCAGGGCATTAACATCTATGACATTAGTAAAGTCAGGGCAGGGATGCAGGGAGCCACTAAACAGCGCGAGGAATGCACCGTAACCCGAAGGTTCGGTAAGTGCACCGAACCGGCAGGAAACTGATAAAAGCACGGTATGGTCCGTTTAAATGGCCCTGGGGGAGGGCCGGGTGACAAAGGGGAAAAGGAAATAGAGATAGTTAGAGAAGTTAAGTTCCTCAAGAACTTTAGAATGAGATTTGGTGATGTCACTAATGTGCTGCTTACTGTTTTCCTTGCTGGAGAGGAAGTTGTACCCGAGGGTCTGCAGTGCAGTGCTTGCAAACCTGGCCAGTTAGTGGACCCTGAGTACAGTGTTGATGACCACTGATCTAAGACATTGCTGCCTGGCATTGCTTGGCACACCAATTTTTTAGTGAGATTTGGTGATGTCTGTACTGTGCTGCTGATTTGTACTTCCTTGCTGGAGAGGAAGCTGCACCTGAGTATCTGCGGTGCAATGATCTCACTGCTCGCAAACCTGGTAGCCTCAAGAGAGTTGGAGTGAGATTTGCTGATGTCACTACTGTGCGGCTCACTGTCCTCATTGCTGGAGAGGAAGCTGCACATGAGGATCTGCAGTGCAAGGATCTCCCTGCTCGCAAACCTGGTAGCCTCAAGAGAGTTGGAGTGAGATTTGGTGACGTCACTACTGTGCTGCTCACTGTCTTCATTGCTGGAGAGGAAGCTGCACCTGAGTATCTGTGGTACAATGATCTCACTGATCGCAAACCTGGTAGCCTCAAGAGATTTGGAGTGCGATTTGCTGATGTCACTAATGTGCTGCTCACTGTCCTCATTGCTGGAGAGGAAGCTGCACATGAGGATCTGCGGTGCAAGGATCTCCCTGCTCGCAAACCTGGTAGCCTCAAGAAATTTAGAGTGAGATTTGGTGATGTCACTAATGTGCTGCTCACTGGTCTTGCTGGAGGGGAAGCTGTGCCTGAGGACCGGCGATGCAAGGATCTCCCTGCTTCTGCCTTATCCATTGTGTGTATCTGTGCTTCCTCCACCTCTGCTGTTGCTTCTTGATCATAACCCCACCAGTCATCAGTTAACCAGTCATCATAAGGGCCTCTCTGACATAAGGATGAAAACCCCGGCCTATAGAAAGATGGCTGCCCCCACGCAGACGCACAGTGCAGAACAAAGCATAGTAAATCAAGAATGGGGAAAAGGTCTGCTGCAGAGAGTTGATTAGTCCTTGTTGACAATTGCACATCCAGCCTCACCCTGTAATAATATATCTGCACTGTTTGTACATTCATTCAGTTCACCTTTGGATGCACCTTATCTTAGCATTTATAGCGATTTCTATATTTCAGTCAGTCTATTTGTATATTTGCAAGTTCATTTATCAATTAAACTATTTTTATTATTTATACATTTTACCACTTACACCATTCTATGCTATTAGAGCGCAACCCCATCCTTTGTTTTTTTCCATGTCTCACTGTGGGTAGTGGTTGGCCCATACGGTAGTTGCCACACCTTTACCCTCTGCACACATATAGCTAGATTCAGGTACAGCCGCCTATCTTTAGGTCGGCGTAGCGCATCACATTTGCACTACGCCGACGTAACATAGTGAGGCAAGTACTGTATTCACAAAGCACTTGCCTCCTAAGTTACGTCGGCGTAAATGGCCCGGCGTAACCCCGCCTAATTCAAAATAGGCAGGTAGGGGGCGTGTTGTATGGTAATGAATTCACGATTCATTACCATACATGTAAATGAAGCGCCGATCGTATGGCGCATGCGCGCTCATGCTCAGTATCACGTCACAAATATTCCTTGCTTTCGACGTGAACGTAACCTACGCCCAGCCCCATTCTGAATCGGCTTACGCAAACAACGTGAAATTCGACGGCTGTCCGACGTCCATACTTAACATTGGCTGCGCCATCTTTTTGGTGGTTTATCTTTACGCCTGAAAACGCCTTACGTAAACGGCGTATCTTACATGCGACGGCCGTGTGTACGTTCGTGAATAGGCGTATCTTGATCATTTGCATATTCTCTGTGTAAATCGACGTACACGCCCCTAGCGGCCAGCGTAAATATGCAGCTAAGATACGACGGCGTAGGAGACTTACGCCGGTCGTATCTTGGCAACAGAGAAGCGTATCTCAATTTGAGCATACCGCTTAAAGATACGACGGCGCGGATTCGGACTTATGACGGCGTATCTACTGATACGCCGTCGTAAGTCTTTATGAATCTAGCTAATAGTTTCCACTGTAGCGCAGGAATAACTACTTTACCCAGTGCCTCATTGTTGACGTCAATGGGAGAAATAGCGCCCTGTGTCGGTGGGAGGAACAGTGCCCTAGGGGCCTGAGAAAGACAAGCAAAGGCCGCATCCGGAGTTTGGAGCCCACTAGTCTGGGGGCTCCAAAAAAGATTTACTTACCCATTCCTCCACTCCTCCCTGCAGCTAGACAAGTCCCAATAGCCTCTTCTGCCCCAGTCTAGGATCATGAAATCCCAAAGTAGGGACCATAGCCCTTCATTGGTCTTTATGACCCAGAGGGACAGTCTACCACCAGAGCAGTGGAGCATCAGGTTAGTAAATCTGTTTCTACTCTCACCTTGATAAAATGAGCTATTACCCCTGCAGTGTGGGCGCATCCGCAATGTAAAAGGGATAATATTCTATTTGGGCTTTAAGGCAGTAAGGGATAGGGAAGGGGGAGTGAAGGTTTAAACATGGGGTAAAGACAGAGGGCCATATTCTGAGTAGAGTTACGACGGAGTATCTCAGGAAACTCCGTCGTATCTCTCTTTTTTGACCCGCGTATCTATGCGAGTGATTCCTAGAATCATTTTCGCATAGATACGCTGAAGATCCGACATGTGTAAGTCACTTACACTGTCGGATCTTAAATGTAATTCGCCGCCGGCCGCTAGGTGCCGTTTACGTTAAGGTCTCATTTGTTTATGCAAATTAGCCTGATACGCCGATTCCCGAATGAATTTGCGTCGCGTAACCGTCGCTTACGTCGTTTGCGTAAGCGTAAGGTTACTCCTGCTTTATGAGGGGTAACCTTACGCCAGTCCCACGTATGCCATGTTAAGTATGGCGTCGGGTCCGCGTCGTCTTTTCCCGTCGGGTACATCGTTTTCCTAAGTCGTTCTTGAATACGACTTTACGTCAATGACGCACACGTCGGCGTCATTGACGTTTTCCACCGAGAAATGGAGCATGCGCACTGGGCTGTTTTTAGCCCGGCGCATGCGCAGTTCGATCGAAACGGGGGCGCGCTTAATTTAAATATAAGCCGCTCCCTTTGAAATACGCGGGGATACGCCGGGCCTTTTACACTACGCCTACGCAAACTACGGAGCAAGTGCTTGAGGAATACGGCACTTGCTCCAGTAAGTTGCGGCGGCGTAGTGTAAATGGCTTGCGCGAGGCCGCCGCAGAATATTGGAGAATCTGGCCCAGAGAAAAGAAAAGGGTAGTAGGTTGGGGGGGGGGGCGAGAGGGGTAACTCTTGTAGGGGGGACTTGTACAGCAGATAAATGGCCCCCCAACGTAGTCATGTAGCTGTTGGGTGTTCAGTCAATGTCTCAAACTATATCTGGCCCCAGAGGGTCATGATCTGGGTGCCCACTCTGGTTTTGGTTGGATGCGTACTGACAGCCAAGGGCGATGAGTAGTCCAGATCAGAAGCCGCGGTATGTTCGGCGGTTGAGTGTTGCGTTCTCTGACGGTTGCACGCTGTGTACCGAAGGTGGAGTTGCTTGCAGTGAGTGGTTTCCTCAGCCCCGGGTGTTTGGTTTGGACGGGCATTTAATCTGGTTGGGTTTAGAAGGTTATTTAATCATAAAACAAAACAGAGCGTCTTCCAATACTTCAAATACTCTTTTTGTTTGCTTTTGTCATGCAGGAAAGGACCTGTCTTGTCGCAGTGACACCGATCTGGCCTGCATCTTTGGGAAACGGGAGAAAAGGAAGAAGTCGGGTCAGGTAAATCTTCACCTGTTATTTTTTTTCTTTTATTTATAACCTGTGATGTCATCGACAGAGGCCCAGGGCACTCCCTTAAAGTATAACTAAAGGGAAAAAATATTGGAGAGGGATTAGAACCACTTTTCGGGTTTTTATTGGTGTTTGTGCCCCTGTTAGGGAGATTCTCCCTCTTTGTTTGTCCTGCTTACCAAGCGTGAATAACAATCACAATTTTTGGGGTGTCACCAGAACAGGCATAGAGGGGGGGGGGAATCTTCTAAAGGGGGAACGAATTCTGGTGACAAATCGGGATTCCCTCACTTTGGAGGGATTTCCTCTCACTTCCTGTTTTCTATTGAACTCAGTTAGAGGTGTACATCTTAGTAGCTATGTACCCGATAATGGAGTTCACACAAAGTAGGGAGACGTTCATAAAGCACATTAGTGACATAGTTGGATGCAGAGTCTTTGGTCAGTGAAGGGATTGGCAGAGAGCGGTGGAGGCCAATGTAGGGATTGGCAGAGAGAGGTGTACATCTTAGTAGCTATGTACCCGATAATGGAGTTCACACAAAGTAGGGAGACGTTCATAAAGCACATTAGTGACATAGTTGGATGCAAAGTCTTTGGTCAGTGAAGGGATTGGCAGAGAGCGGTGGAGGCCGATGTAGGGATTGGCAGAGAGATGGAGGACACTGAGCGGGGACCAGCGGAAGGATTGACAGAGAGGGGTGGAGAACACTGAGCTGATGCCAGTGGGGAGATTGGCAGAGAGGGGTGGAAGCCAATGGAGGGATTGGCAGCGAGGGATGGAGGACACTGAGCAGGGACCAGTGGAAGGATTGACAGAGAGGGGTGGAGAACACTGAGCTGATGCCAGTGGGGAGATTGGCAGAGAGGGGTGGAAGCCAATGGAGGGATTGGCAGAGAGGGATGGAGGACAGTGAGCGGGGACCAGCGGAAGGATTGACAGATAGGGGTGGAGAACACTGAGCTGATGCCAGTGGGGAGATTGGCAGAGAGGGGTGGAAGCCAATGGAGGGATTGGAGAGGGATGGAGGACACTGAGCGGGGACCAGCGGAAGGATTGACAGAGAGGGGTGGAGAACACTGAGCTGATTCCAGTGGGGAGATTGGCAGAGAGGGGTGGAAGCCAATGGAGGGATTGGCAGAGAGGGATGGAGGACACTGAGCAGGGGGCAGTAGCGAGATTGGTAGAGAGTGGTGGAGAACACTGAGCAGGGGCCAGTTTAGGGATTGGTATGGGGGTGGGGGGATGGAGGACATTAAGTGGAGCCCAGTGGAGGGATTGGCAAAGAAGGGGTGGAAAACACTGAGCAAAGGCCAGTTGAAGGATTGGTAAGGGGGTGGGGGGTGGAGGACGTTGCGTAGAGCCCAGTGGAGGGATTGGCAGAGAGGGTTGGAGGACACTGAATTGACAGAGAATCGTGAAGAACACTGAGCAGGGGCTAGTTGAGGGGTTGGCAGAGAGGGGTGGAGGACACTGAGCATAAGATGGTGGAAGGGTTCGGCAGAGAGGGCTGGAGGACACTGAGCTGAGGCCAGTGGAGGGATTGGCAGAGAGGGATGGATGACACTGAGCAGAAGCCGGTAGCGGGATTGGTAAAGAGGGGTGAAGGACACTGATTGGCCAGTGTAGGGATTGGCAGAGAGAGGGGTGGAGGACACTGATTGGCCAGTGTAGGGATTGGCAGAGAGAGGGGTGGAGGACACTGATTGGCCAGTGTAGGGATTGGCAGAGAGAGGGGTGGGATTGGCAGAGAGAGGGGTGGAGGACACTGATTGGCCAGTGTAGGGATTGGCAGAGAGAGGGGTGGAGGACACTGATTGGCCGGTGTAGGGATTGGCAGAGAGAGGGGTGGAGGAAACCGATTGGCCGGTGTAGGGATTGGCAGAGAGAGGGGTGGAGGACACTGATTGGCCAGTGTAGGGATTGGCAGAGAGAGGGGTGGAGGACACTGATTGGCCAGTGTAGGGATTGGCAGAGAGAGGGGTGGAGGACACTGATTGGCCAGTGTAGGGATTGGCAGAGAGAGGGGTGGAGGACACTTATTGGCCAGTGTAGGGATTTGTAGAGAGAGGGGTGGAGGACACTGATTGGCCAGTGTAGGGATTGGCAGAGAGAGGGGTGGAGGACACTGATTGGCCAGTGTAGGGATTGGCAGAGAGAGGTGGAGGACACTGATTGGCCAGTGTAGGGATTGGCAGAGAGAGGTGGAGGACACTGAGACATTGGTAAGGTGGATGAATCTGGCAGAAGCATTCATGATGGACTGAAGAGAGGATAGTCTGTGTAGAGGTCGGCCAATGAGGAGGGAAATGGAAAAGTCGAGGCTAGAGATAACAAGGGAGTGAATTGGTATCTTGAAGGTGTCCTTGGTAAAGAAGTGGCAAATTCTGGAAATGTTATGGAGGGTGAAGGTGGTAAAATTTGCACAGTGATTGGATTGGGGGCTGAAATTAGAGATCACACCTTCACCCTGGTATGAGGGAGGGACTGATAGATCATGGCCAGAGGTGGTTATTACTGAACAGCAAACATAAACTGCCAAAAATAAAGATCATGTACATCAACTGCGTAAGCACTAAATAAAAACAACACGAGAATACATTGCGTCATGTAGAATATCGGTAAAATGGATAAGGAAATGAAATCCATGAAAACAACAGAAGTATTACACAATGTAGAATGACTTGATGGGTGAAATAAGGAAATGCGATGTTAGGGTGTGTACATTTCCTAAATGACACGAAGAACAGACAAATATTTCTAGGACATAAAACGTCCAATCATCTGTGGCTTGTGATTCCAGATTTCCAGGTGAATGTGTGTGAATTGATATCCATATAAAAAGATAAAACCCAATACTATACACAGGTATTCAATGTGTTATCGGGGGGCTGCCATTGCTGCTTTGCTTTTTAATGTGGTGGTCGGTGGATCTGTCTGATCCTGGCTTCTTTATGAATTACTCACACAGGAATGAAGCGCATATTTTTGCTTGGCGGCCCATTTTATATTTTTAAAAGTTTACAACAGTGGTCTCCAAACTGTGGCCCACAGGGCCGATGTGGACATTTGCCTGTCTTTTATCTGTTTCTTGGGACACTATTTCCCTGTTGACACCAATGATGGGACACTATTCCTCCCCCTGACACCAATGATGGGACACGGTTCCTCCCCCTGACACCAATGATGGGACACGGTTCCTCCCCCTGACACCAATGATGGGACACGGTTCCTCCCCCTGACACCAATGATGGGACACGGTTCCTCCCCCTGACACCAATGATGGGACACGGTTCCTCCCACTGACACCAATGATGGGACACGGTTCCTCCCACTGAGACCAATGATGGGACACGGTTCCTCCCACTGTGACACCAATGATGGGACACGGTTCCTCCCACTGACACCAATGATGGGACACGGTTCCTCCCACTGACACCAATGATGGGACACGGTTCCTCCCACTGACACCAATGATGGGACACTGTTCCTCCCACTGACACCAATGATGGGACACGGTTCCTCCCACTGAGACCAATGATGGGACACGGTTCCTCCCACTGACACCAATGATGGGACACGGTTCCTCCCACTGACACCAATGATGGGACACGGTTCCTCCCACTGACACCAATGATGGGACACGGTTCCTCCCACTGACACCAATGATGGGACACGGTTCCTCCCACTGACACCAATGATGGGACACGGTTCCTCCCCCTGACACCAATGATGGGACACGGTTCCTCCCCCTGACACCAATGATGGGACACGGTTCCTCCCCCTGACACCAATGATGGGACACGGTTCCTCCCCCTGACACCAATGATGGGACACTGTTCCTCCCACTGACACCAATGATGGGACACTGTTCCTCCCACTGACACCAATGATGGGACACTGTTCCTCCCACTGACACCAATGATGGGACACTGTTCCTCCCACTGACACCAATGATGGGACACTATTCCTCCCACTGACACCAATGATGGAGCACTATTCCTCCCACTGACACCAATGATGGGACACGGTTCCTCCCACTGACACCAATGATGGGACACGGTTCCTCCCCCTGACACCAATGATGGGACACGGTTCCTCCCCCTGACACCAATGATGGGACACGGTTCCTCCCCCTGACACCAATGATGGGACACGGTTCCTCCCCCTGACACCAATGATGGGACACGATTCCTCCCCCTGACACCAATGATGGGACACGGTTCCTCCCCCTGACACCAATGATGGGACACGGTTCCTCCCCCTGACACCAATGATGGGACACGGTTCCTCCCCCTGACACCAATGATGGGACACGGTTCCTCCCCCTGACACCAATGATGGGACACGGTTCCTCCCACTGACACCAATGATGGGACACTATTCCTCCCACTGACACCATTGATGGGACACTATTCCTCCCACTGACACCATTGATGGGACACTATTCCTCCCACTGATACCAATGATGGGACACTATTCCTCCCACTGATACCAATGATGGGACACTATTCCTCCCACTGACACCAATGATGGGACACGGTTCCTCCCCCTGACACCAATGATGGGACACGGTTCCTCCCCCTGACACCAATGATGGGACACGGTTCCTCCCCCTGACACCAATGATGGGACACGGTTCCTCCCCCTGACACCAATGATGGGACACGGTTCCTCCCCCTGACACCAATGATGGGACACGGTTCCTCCCCCTGACACCAATGATGGGACACGGTTCCTCCCCCTGACACCAATGATGGGACACGGTTCCTCCCCCTGACACCAATGATGGGACACTATTCCTCCCACTGACACCATTGATGGGACACTATTCCTCCCACTGACACCATTGATGGGACACTATTCCTCCCACTGACACCATTGATGGGACACTGTTCCTCCCACTGACACCATTGATGGGACACTATTCCTCCCACTGACAGCAGTGACAGAGAACTGTCTTCTCACTGACACCAACGTTGGGGCACAATTTTTTTTCCTACTGACCACAGATGCCTTGAATTCTTTTTTTTTTTTTTTTTTTTACATCCACCGGCCACAGTCTGAAGGACAGTAAATGGGCCTAAACTTTTCTGTGATTTATTTTTATTTATTTTATTACTACATCCAATAGCCCTTTCCCCCAGAACCCCATTGGGTGTAGCTTCAGGAACAAGCTGTTTTATTTGATTGCTGAGGCTCCTGTCTGTGTAGCTTTGTCACCATTTGCGTTCCAGAATCAGTGCTTGTTAATTTGTAAAGAAAAGTAGATCCGTTATAGCTCGTGTCAGGAGCATCTAATTGCATTGGATTTTTTTTTTGGCAATTATTTTATTTAAACCACCAAAGGCATGTCCAGATTATTACATCCACAATATGTATAGTAACCAATGAAACATCTTATGCATTTGCATGGAACATTACAAACCAGAGGGTCAAATCGGGGTACACATGTCGGTCTCAGATTGCGGTTGATCTGGAGATTATCTATGTAATGTACCAACCAAGGGACATACATTGCATCTTCTTACCCCTCCCTCCCCAGCCCTGACGTTCCTTTAAACTGGGATATTACACCCGGGAAGGGGTGGGAGGGTCTGCCTGACCACTGTGATTGGCCGTCACATGATTGGGAGCCAGGCCAGCCTGATCGTTACTAGACCGGGACACACACGGGCCCAGATTCACAGAGAGCACGGCGCACATTACGCCGCCGTATAGTATCCCATATATGCTACGCCGACGCAGCGCAGACAGGCAAGCATGGAATTTAGAAAGCCAGTGCTCCCAACGCTGCGCCAGCGTGGCGTGGGTATCGAAGGCGCAGGCCGGCGTAGGTGAAAGTGGGCGTGACCCATGCAAATGAGGCGTGACCCCATGTAAATTATAGGCCGAGCGCCAGACAAGTACTTATAATGAACTGCGCATGCGCCGTAACGTGGACGCATCCCCCTGCGCCTGCTCACAACCACGTCGGAACAACTGCCTAAGATACGCCGGATCACTGCGTACGCCGTGAACGTAACCTACGCCCAGCCAACGTAAAATGCGCCAGCTTGTGTTCCTTGGTGCAGACTTTTGCATGTCTGCTGCTGGGTTACACCTCCTTTATGGGGCATAACTTTACGCCGGACGTACAACTTACGCGCACCTCTCGTAGCATGCGTCGGGAACACGCAGGTTCGTGAATAGCCGTATTTCCCTCATTTGCATGTTTGAATAGCTGATCAATGGGAGCGGCACCATGCGCCCAGCCTAAATGTGCGCCCACCCTACGCCGGCGTAAGCAAGTTACGTCGGCAGGGTGAAGCCTATTTTTAGGCGCATCTCTGTTTGTGGGTCTTGCGCACAGATACGACGGCGCACATTTACACTTACGTCGGCGTAACTTGATATACGTCGGCGTAAGCGCTTTGTGAATCTGGGCCACAGTGTATAATAATACAATCATTATTACAGCAAGAGTAATAACGACAACAACACTATACTGGATTGCCCTCTGGTCTTCTAAAGTGGAAGGTCAGCGTGCCGACTTATGTTCCTGGTTGGGATCACAGCTGGAACACATTGCGGTATAATGGACTCGTATGCATGAGCTGAAGTCTCAGGAGTACCTGACAGGTGTGTGTGTGTCCTAGTCCTGAGTATTACACAACGACCCTGACGTGACGTCTATCACGCGTGTGATAATAAACACGCCGTACCCTCCTGTGAAAACGATGAAGATCTCCGCTCTGCTAGTTACAGAGATAAACCAAGAAATGCACATCGGACGGGTTCCCCCACCCTGATCCACCCTCACATCGAGATCTCCCAAACTCTCACAATTATCTCCACCGACATCACAACACGGAGTCCGCTCTCTATATTTAAAGAGGAACCTGTCAGGCTAGAATGATGGCAGCTGACACTGCATGCTTGATTTTTAACCTTTTAGCTGCTGGGCTGTTTATTATTTTTTTTTTTTTTTTTTTATCCTTTTGCCAATGGACCGATTTTTCTATGTTAAAAAGCGCATAGGGGTTATACATTTTCTAAAAGGAAGAGCACCTGAACTTAATCATGATGGGTGGCCACACTCTTGACCGTCTAGTAGGGCAGTGTTTCTCAACCCCTCTAGTGCCGTGACCCATTGATAAAAAATTTCCAAATACGTATCGGCCTAAACTGAGGAAAAAAACATTTTTTTTATATATATTTTTTGGGGATATTTATTATAGCAAAAAGTAAAAAATATTGCATTTTTTTCAAAATTGTTGCTCTATTTTTGTTTATAGCGCAAAAAATGAAAACCGCAGAGGTGATCAAATACCACCAAAAGAAAGCTCTATTGGTGGGAAAAAAAGGACGCCAATTTTGTTTGGGAGCCACGTCGCACGACCGCGCAATTGTCAGTTAAAGCGGCGCAGTGCCGAATCGCAAAAAGGGGCAAGGTCCTTAACCTGCATAATGGTCCAGGTCTTAAGTGGTTACTTTCATACTATTCTCCTTTTAAGGGTGTGTCCTATGCCTACATACTTTTGCTAATAGGTGTCCCTCATTCCCATTTCAGAGAGTTGGGAGGTATGCAAACATGTTATACTTACCTGCTCTCTTGCGGTGGATTTGCACAGATCCTCCTCTTCTCGGGTCCCTCTTCTGTGCTCCTGGCCCCTCCCTCCTTTTGAGTGCCCCCTCAGCAAGCAGCTTCCTATGGGGGCACCCGAGCCGAGTCACAGCTTCCTGTGTCCATTCAGACACGGAGCCGCGACACAGCTCTGCCCTCTCTCTCTCCTGATTGGCTAACTGACTTTGACAGCAGCAGGAGCCGATCGTGCCGCGCTGCTGTCTTGGCCAATTAGGAGGAGAGTCCCAGGCAGCTGAGACACTCCTGCAACATATCTGGATAAAGATGGGCTCAGGTAAGTATTAGGGGGGCTGAGGGGGGCTGCTGCACACAGAATTTCTTTTTTAACTTCATGCAATAAAAAACCTTCTACCTGTACAACTACTGTAATTGGTCAGTGCCGTTCATGTGGCTCAGTTGGCATTTGTGGAACTTGCCAGTCTGTGGTACCCTGAGCTTTTTCCATCCTCCGAACCTTCCCTGTGGCATCAGTCCTTGATGGGTTGGATGTTAAACCTGCCATAAATGGTTCGAAGCTCGGCCAGTTCATCAGGGATTTGTGTTAAACCAGCCATAAATGGTTTGAGTCTCAGCCAGTTGAGCAGGGATAGGTGTTAAGCCGGCCATAAACGGTTTGAATCTCGGCCGGTTCAGCAGGAATCAGTTTTAAGCAAGCCATAGCTGGATTTAATCTTGGCCAGTTCAACAGGAATAGGAGTTAAGCCGGGCCTAGACGGTTCGACTCTTGGCCGGTTCAGCAGGGATCAGTTTTAAGCCAGCAATGGACTGTTCGAATCTTGGCTGGTTCAGCAGGGATAGGTGTTAAGCCGGTCATAGATGGTTTATATCTCGGCCGGTTCAGCAGGGATAAGTTTTAAGCCAGCCATAGACTGTTCGAATCTCGGCCGGTTCAGCAGGGATCGGGTTTAAGCCAGCCATAGGCAGTTGGAATCTTGGCTGGTTCAGCAGGGATAGGTCTTTAGCTGGCCGTAGACAGTTGGAATCTCGGCCGGTTCAGCAGGGATTGGTGTAAAGCCAGCTATAGACAGCACGGTCCACATTGTAAAAGTAAGAGACAAGAATAGGCTCCATAGTGTAGTATTTACAACATTCAATTTTAATATAAGACGAATGCACTCACAGTAATGCAGACAATAATAGACACAGCACACAGATCCTCCGCTCTCGGCCGCGAGCAAACGGATGACGTCACCGGCGACTCTCCTCCTTTCCTCACGTGTTACGTGGCTGCACAACGCCACTTAATCATCAGCAGGGATCCGTGTTAAGCTGGCCATAGACAGTTGGAATCTTAGCCAGTTCAGCAGGGATCGGCGTTAAGCCAGCCATAGACAGTTCGAATCTCGGCCGGTTCAGCAGGAATCGACCAAGATTCAAACCATGTATGGAGAGGCTGGATATACCAAGTTGGTTGATGAACTTGGGTACAATTAGCATGTCCGTTTTTGCATGTGATTATTGCTAGCGACTGTAAAGCCTCGTACACACGATCGGATTTCCATCGGACGAATCCGTGGAAATTTGTGCGAAGGGCGTTGGCCGTGAACTTGTTCTGCATACAGACGGCAGAACTTTTTCAGCCAACATACACAACACTACGTGCTTTTTCTGCTCTTTACCGCCACCCTTTGGGCAACTTTTGCTAATGTGCTATGGTTGGCATTGATTCGGAGCATGCGTGTTTGTACTTTGGATTTTATTCCGATGGACTTGTGTACACACGATCGGATAATCCGATGGCACACATTTGTTGTCGAAAAATTTGAGAGCATGCACAGCCAATATTTGTTTGTCGGAAATTCCGACAATTGTCCGAGGGAACTTGCAAATGGTTGGCTTATCTGACAAAAATCCTGCCATCACACAATTGTTGGAAAATATGATCATGTGTATGGGCCGTTATAGTCACTAGAAATAATCACTGTTGAGGGGTGACGTGGTGGAAGCTGCCCGCCACTGGGAGAACAAAATGGCCCTGCACTGACTGTTGATGGGAGAATCGACTGATTTTCTTTCCTGCAATCCTTTTGCTCTATGGCCGGCCTCAGTCTGGAGGAATGGGTGTTCCTAGGTAGATCGCCCTAGGTAAAACCCACATGTGATGCCCAGTCTCCAGTGAATGAAAGAGGCACGTCAGGGCCAATGAAACTGGCGACCCTCTAGCTGTTGTGGAACTACAAGTCCCATCATGCATCTGCCTGTGGGAGTCAGGCTCGTAAATGTCGGCCTTGCAATGCCTCATGGGACTTGTAGTTCTGCAACAGCTGGAGGGCGGCCAGTTTGAGACCTGTGATAGATGATGCAGGACGTCCTCCAGCCAGGAAAGGAGGTGGGCTCTATGTGACTTGCAGCTTCTAATACGCAATGTAAGAAGCTCACCGTGTGCAGTGAAATCGGAGTAAGCCATTTCCATCCAGGAGATGCCAATATGGTTCCGGCTATCCAGATGGTTCCTGTAAGGACTGCGCAGGCGCAATACTTGCAGACGGAAATCTCCGAACCTCGGCCTGCATCCAGGGCGACGTGGAATTTGAGGAAAGTGGCCAGTCGGCCTCACGTCCTTGCTTCGCTCCGCTCGCTCGGCCTCCTGGCTCTTTTTTTTAACATCCTCCAATCCACGGGGATGTTGAGGAATGAGCCTGGATGCCGGCCGAGGTTCGGAGATTTCCGTCAGGAAGGATTGCGCCTGCGCACTCCTTACAGGAACCATCTGGATAGGGAAACCTTACCGACAAGTCACCGGCACAACTGTGCAAGACTGAAGGGAAGGCCGGAGTTCTACTTTCTGGAAATAAATCTTGCGAACCCCTAGAAATTTGTGCATGAATAGCTTCTGATTTGATATTTATCTAAAGTTACGGTAATGAAGACGGCGTGTTGATGAAAAACAAAAATAATAACTGTCAGTGCGGGTGGAGGCGAGGAAGGTGCGGCTGTTATCGGTTACACTTTGTATACATGTAATCACATTTGATTTGAATAGGCGTAGTTAGTGTTTTGTGTATCCTTTTTGGAGTCGGTGATGAATTTGCTCTGCCAAGCGCCTCTTGCTAGTTGTTAATGTGTTTCACGTGTACGCGGCCGCGTCTAATGTTTTGATTCATGGGCCCTCTTTGGCCTCCGGGGCCTCCCTCCCCACCCTTCATTTGCAAACAATGGCTGGCGCGGCAGTGCCGGACCCTAAATTGGACACCTCTACGCCTTCGGAAGAGACGCACAATTTCTGGTCAATACTCGGGATCGATACGATTGTTTCTAAAGATAAAAAAATGAACATTTTGTGCTGTGAATCTGCAGTACAGTTAACTCCTTGGTGGTCAGATATGTGGTAGGCTGCCCCACCACTCTGTCGTGGGCATCCGCAGAAATTTTTTCAGAGGGGGGAACTTCGGCAGCGGCGAAACACAGTCGCATTTTACCCTTTCTTCGACCGCTAGCGGGGGTTAAAAGCGCCCCCCCACGTTAAAATGTAAAAACACCCCACTGTGTCCCCTGCATCCTTTATTATCTCTTTGTCACTACTGTGTACCCCCTCTCCACAACTGTACCTCTGGACCCCTTTACATTACACAGCACCTCACAGCTCTGGACCCCTTTACATTACACAGCACCCTGCATCACTGGACCCCTTTACATTACACAGCACCCTGCATCACTGGACCCCTTTACATTACACAACAGCACCCTGCACCACTGGACCCCTTTACATTACACAGCACCCTGCATCACTGGACCCCTTTACATTACACAGCACCCTGCACCACTGGACCCCTTTACATTACACAGCACCCTGCATCACTGGACCCCTTTACATTGCACAGCACCTCTTTCCCTTGACTGAAACACTACACTATATGGACAGTATATTTATTTCAGGTCTAAAAGAGGAACCTTTCGGAATGAGGGACAAATGGATTTGATTCCAGAAGAGGGACAGGCACTCTTAATAAGGGACAACTAGAGGGGAGGGGAGCGATGCAGTCACCGCTTCAATCGTTCCCAGGGCCAGTTCAGCCCCGCGCCTGGCTCACCCTGGCAATTTTAGGGGGGGGGGGGCAAACCACCCCCCTTGCCCTATGGAGCGGACGCCAATGCACTCTGTACTGATTACCAGGGATGCAGCAAAGTGCCTAAAGCAATATCCATAAGATCATCCTGTTGACGTTGGTGTAACGGAGGGCAATCTTGCTCCAAGGCACCAATATATACGCACCAGCGTTTGTGCTGGAAACCCGCTCCCAGCGCGGAGAGTGTCCTATAATGAGGCTTATCTGTAGGTACAGTGAATATCTCCTAAACTTGCACGGATTAGGAGATATTCACACTGCATGCAGCTGGTGATGTCACCGGCGCCAATGCGGTCTGAAGGTCTGGCATAAATAGTTTTTTCTACAAACGATACCCCATAATGACGGTAAAAGAAGTTTGTTTGAAATCTTTGCAAATTTATTAAAAATAAAAAACGTAAAAAATCCCATGTACATAAGTATTCGCAGCCTTTGCTAAATACTTTGTTGAAGCACCTTTGGCACCAATCACAGCTTCAAGTCTTTGTGAGTATGATGCCACAAGCTTGGCACACCGATTTTTGGGCAGTTCATCCCATTCTTCTTTGCAGGACCTCTCGAGCTCCATCAGGTTGGTTGGGGGGGTGTCGGTGCACAGCCATTTTCAGATCTCTCCAGAGATGTTCAAGTATGGGCTCTGGCTGGACCTCTCAAGTTTAATCTTTGTTTAATCAGACCAGAGAATTTTGTTTCTCATGGTCTGAGAGTCCATCAAGTGCCTTTTGGCAAACACCAGATAGGCTGACATGTGTCCTTTACTGAGGAGTGGCTTCCGTCTGGCCACTCTACCATACAGGTCTAATTGGTGGAGTGCTGCAGAGACAGTTGTTCTTCTGGAAGGTTCTCCTCTCTCCACAGAGAAACAATGGAACTCTGTCAGATTGACCATCGGGTTCTTGGTCACCTCCCTGACTAAGGACCTTCTCCGATCGCTCAGTTTGGCCGGGCGGCCCGCTCTAGAAAGAGTCCTGGTGGTTTCAAACTTCTTCCATTTACAGATGATGGAGGCCACTGTGCTCATTGGGGCCTTCAATGCTGCAGAATGTTTCTGTACCCTTCCCCAGATCTGTCCCTCCATACAATCCTGTCCTGGAGGTCTACAGACAATTCCTTGGACTTCATGGCTTGGTTTGTGCTCTGACATGCACTGTTAACTGTGGGACCTTGTATACAGGAGTGTGACTTTCCAAATCATGTCCAATCATCTGAATATACCACAGGTGGACTCCAATCTAGTTGTAGAAACATCTCAAGGATGATCAGTGGAAACTGGATGTACCTGAGCCCAATGTTGAGTGTCATGGCAAAGGCTGTGAATACTTATGTACATGGGATTTTATTTTTTTAACTTTTTTTTTTTTTTTTTTTGTAAATTTGCAAAGATTGCAAACAAATCTCTTTCACATTGTCATTATGGGGTATTGTTTGTAGAGTTTTGAGGAAAATAATGAATATCCATTTTGGAATAAGGCTGTAACATAACAAAATGTGGAACTGAGCGTCCCGGCATTATGATTGGGATTATGCCGGTCCCGCGTGCATCCGCGGGAGTGATGTCATCACCGCTCCGGCCAATCACAGTGCCGGAGCCGCGATACCTGGAAGAAGCGCGGAGGGGAACGAGAAGCGATTTGGGGGCCTCGATCTCAGGTAAGTCATTCATAATGAGCTAGTATGCTATGCATACTAGCTCATTATGCCTTTCTCTTGCAGGATTTTTTTTTTGTAGGGAAAAAAAATCGGCTTTACTTCCTCTTTAACCACTTAAGGACAGAAGGTGTTTTTCAGATTCGGCGTTTACAAGACTAAAACATTTTTTTTTTGCTAGAAAATTACTTAAAACCCCCAAAAATTATATATATATATTTTTTCTAACACCCTAGAGAATAAAATGGCGGTCATTGCAATACTTTTTGTCACACCGTATTTGCGCAGCGCTCTTACAAGCGCACTTTTTTTTGGAAAAAAATCACTTTTTTGAATTAAAAAAAATAAAATTGGCCCAATTTTTTTATATATTGTGAAAGATAATGTTACGCCGAGTAAAATGATACCCAACATGTCACGCTTAAAAATTGCGCCCGCTCGTGGCATGGCGTCAAACTTTTACCCATAAAAATCTCGATAGGCGACGTTTAAAAAATTCTATAGGTTGCATTTTTTTAGCTACAGAGGAGGTCTAGGCCTCGAATTATTGCTCTCGCTCTAACGATCGCGGCGATACCTCACTTGTGTGATTTGAACACGTTTTCATATGCGGGCGCTACTCGCGTATGCGTTTCGCTTCTGCGCGTGAGCTCGTCGGGCGCTTTAAAATATTTTTTTTTTGTTTTCTTATTTATTATTATTGATTTTATAATTTTTTACACTGAAATAAAAAAAAAATGTATCACTTTTATTCCTATTACAAGGAATGTAAACATCCCTTGTAATAGAAAAAAGCAGGCATTTTCAGCACAAAAAAATGTGCTAAAAAACTCAGCTTATACTCGAGTATATACGGTGTGTGTGTGTGTGTGTGTGTATATGTATATATGTGTGTGTATGTGTGTATAATATATATATATATATATATATATATATATATATATATATATAATGTGTGTGTGTGTGTGTATATATTATGTAAATGCCACCTGCTCTATCTGTCTAAAAAATGTTAACTTGGGTACAATGTTGCAGGCCGGAGTATTTGTCTGTCAAACGATCACATCACTAGAAAACAGCCTGGTAATAATGGATTATTACAGGCTGGTACTCATATGGTTAAACTGATCCCGAAATATTTATAGAATAAAATAAAAAAAATGGTTACAGCTGCACTTAATGTAGAATTTTGATATTTGGCCCGTGTGTTTCCTTAAGACATGTACATTCTAGATATCCATCATTCATTCTGTTCAGTGGGGATTGTATAAATAAACTTGTAAATGTACAGCAAGGTATACGGCTGCAGTTAACAGGCTTATAAATGTTATAGGGGGTGATTGAAATGGTGCGCGGGGTGGCGGTGAGTTGATGAGACATGCAGGAATCCTATCCCGGACACTGCCGATGTCTGTATGGGGAGTGGGGGAAGGGAGCGTGTCGGGACTTGTATGCCTCTAAATCACGGCACGTCTTCTACACACAGAAAGTGTTGAAATATATAATGTTCCTATTATCCTGCACACCGAGACATTTATTGAGAGCGCTAAGGGGCACATTCACAGGCAAGTGAGAGGGGACTATACATGGCATATGAAATATTACTCAATACAGTATTTAACATCAACCCAGGTATATAATTTATGTAGACATTAATATCAGGTGCTGCCGTGTCACTTTTGTAGAGCCTTCCAAGTTGTACAGCTATCGAAAGTTGAACCTCAGAGCTCCTGGGTTTGGATTTTTTGATCCGCGTCGCTATTGGACCCCTGGAGCTCAGGCTGCGGTTTAGAGGTCCGCATGTAACCTTTGGCCCCTGGGGTTCCTGCTGGCAGCAATCTGAGCTTCTCTTTCACCTTGATGAGTGGGTGTCATTTTGGAGAAGCGGGCATACTAGGCAGGCTGTATTTGCATACAGGCCATCCTAGGTGACGCCTACATGTGATGTTGAGCCTTACGTAATTGAAAGAACTGGAAAGGTGCGGGCCAGGGACAGTCAGTCTGGGAAGGAAAGGATATGCTGGAGGTCCTCCAGCCACCATCCCTGGGCAGAGTTCCTGGGTCTGTACACCTGCTGTGCCCATTATGAGGGGTTCCCACCATCCCTGTGCAGAGTTCCTGGGTCTGTACACCTGCTGTGCCCATTATGAGGGGTTCCCACCATCCCTGTGCTGAGTTCCTGGGTCTGTACACCTGCTGTGCCCATTATGAGGGGTTCCCACCATCCCTGCTGGATTTATTTTATATTAAGAAATGTTACAAGAAGCACCTGAGACACCCGAAAGTGGGCTTTAACCACTTCCCGACCGCCTCATGTAGATATACGTCGGCAGAATGGCACGGACAGGCACATCAACGTACCTGTACGTGCCTGCCTAGACGTGGGTCGGGGGTCCGATCGGGACCCCCCCCCCGCTACATGCGGTGGTCGGATCCCCTCGGGGAGCGATCCGGGACGACGGCTATTCGTTTATAGCCGCTCCGTTGCGATCGCTCCCCGGAGCTGAAGAATGGGGAGAGACGTATGTAAACACGGCTTCCCCGTGCTTCACTGTGGCGGCGTATCGATCGAGTGATCCCTTATATAAGGGAGACTCGATCGATGATGTCAGTCCTACAGCCACACCCCCCTACAGTTGTAAACACACACTAGGTGAACACTAACTCCTACAGCGCCCCCTGTGGTTACCTCCCAAACTGCAACTGTCATTTTCACAATAAACAATGCAATTTAAATGCATTTTTTGCTGTGAAAATGACAATGGTCCCAAAAATTTGTCAAAATTGTCCGAAGTGTCCGCCATAATGTCGCAGTCACGAAAAAAATCGCTGATCGCCGCCATTAGTAGTAAAAAAAAAAAAATTTATAAAAATGCAATAAAACTATCCCCTATTTTGTAAACGCTATAAATTTTGCGCAAAACAATCGATAAACGCCTATTGCGATTTTTTTTTTACCAAAAATAGGTAAACGAATACTTATCGGCCTAAACTGAGGGAAAAAAAATGTTTTATATATGTTTTTGGGGGATATTTATTATAGCAAAAAGTAAAAAATATTGAATTTTTTTCAAAAGTGTCGCTCTATTTTTGTTTATAGCGCAAAAAATAAAAACCGCAGAGGTGATCAAATACCACCAAAAGAAAGCTCTATTTGTGGGGAAAAAAGGACGCCAATTTTGTTTGGGAGCCACGTCGCATGACCGCGCAATTGTCTGTTAAAGCGACGCAGTGCCGAATTGTAAAAACCCCTTGGGTCATTTAGCTGCATATTGGTCCGGTCCTTAAGTGGTTAAGAGAGGGGTTTCCCAGGTTTAAGCTCTTACAGGGCAATAACAGACCGGCGAATAGATAATCACTAATATGAAGCCAATCTGAGCATCACAATGACAGGACTGTGTGTGTGTAAGGGTTAAAGTGGAAATTCAGTATTGGATGGACTGTGGCAAATGAGGTCAGGTATTTATTGCTGCCTATGGGCAGGATTCCCCTCACTTCCTGTCCTGGTGACCACAAAGGAAATTGCTGCAAGCTGTACTTCCTGTTTGCCCTGGCTATGAACACATGGAGTGTGCCCTCCAGAGACGGGAAATGGGAAACTCATCTTCCAGCAATGGCCTGATGATTACAGGAACAGGAAGTCAGGGAAATCTATCTGAGAGGTCAAAGTTCAGTACGATAATTGAATAAACACACCACAGAAACCAAAATACTGCAGCAGAAAGTCTTTTTATAAGTCAGCGTGACAGTTCAGCAATGTCCACAAATATAAAGTTCTACATATCAGATGGAAATGATTGAAATATGTGGCATTATCGGAAAGTGTATGAGAGACATTGGTGGCACAAGAGATATTAATGACACAGGACACATTAGTGGCACAAGAGACCTTTATGGCACAAAAGACATTGATGGCACAACAAGCATTGATGGCACATGAAACATTCATGACATGGGATACATTAATAACCAGAGAGATTAAGGACATGGGCTACATTCAGTCTTCACACAAGGTACACCGATAACATAAGATACAATGATGACATACACTGATAACATAAGATACAATGATGACATACACTGATAACATAAGATACAATGATGACATACATTGATAACATGAGGTGCCCCCCAGCCCCCCCCCCCCCTCAACAAATCTCAGGCCCCCCTCTCCCCCCCGCAAAATCAGAGTTCCCCCCCCCCCCCCCCCCTTTTCACATTGAAGATCCCCCTTTCACATTGGAGGTTGCCCCCTCTCATCGTCTGAAGCATCCTTCCCATCTGAGCCTCCTTATCACATCAGCGTCTCCCTATTACAGAGCCCTCCACCTTCTGTCCTTTTCTTGGTTCTTGCATGCCACCTACCCTGGACCAGCGTCATGCATTGCCATGGTACAGGCGGGCCAGCACCCCCTCAACAAATCAATGACTGATTCCATGCATCCTGTTCCAAGGACTTCATTGGTTATTTAAGGTACTGACAGGTGACTCGCTCGCACCATGGTACCGCATGACGTTGATCCATGGCAAACCTGCCCTGGTAAAGAAATGCTGGTATAGAGGGAGAACTAAAAAGGTGGCAACGTTTCGGGGGTGGAGAAAGACCCCCTTTAGTTATGCCGCTCTTACCTGACTGTTACCACCTACCTGTCCCATTTAAATGCTGCCTGCTGTCCATTCACCCCAGCGGGCCGTCTATGACATCGCTACTGGCGTCGCAACCACTTCAACGGAAGACGGAACTTTCTGTTGTGCCTATCGCTAGCACAGACCATCAAGTCCAGTATGGGGATGAGGTACTTAGGACACTGCACATACTAAATGACATAAAGTGAAAAGTCTCACTTGTTTTTGCAATCATAATGAAGATAAGCAGATCACCGATTTTACAGTTGTTGTTCCTCAGTGGTTTGCACTTCTGCACTGGGTTCCCTGGTCGGAATCCTGGTCAGGACACCATCTGCGTGGAGTTTGCATGTTCCCCCTGCGCTTGTGTGGGTTATTTTCTGGGTATTCAGGTTTCCTCCCACATGCCAAAGACAATGCTGGTAGGTTGGTAGGCGACTCCGGTCTAAAATTGGCCTTGGTATGAATGCGTCCAAGTTGGCGGCCTCACCATCTGCCCCAACAGCACATAAAGTGACCCAAGGGAAGATCATGAAATATTAATCTATCTTGGGATTTGGTTGATGGGTTATTCCAGTGTTTCCGATGAACTCCATTTACATTTGGCTTCAGTTTGAGACACTTCTGAGATCATTCAGAGTTGATTGACTGGTAAATTCGACCCCCTTCCAAGCCGGGTCGCCCCTGGAAACCGAAAAGTCGGGTGGGCCCTGGAAACCGAAAAGTCGGGTGGGCCCTGGAAACCGAAAAGTCGGGTGGGCCCTGGAAACCCAAAGTCGGGTGGGCCCTGGAAACCCAAAGTCGGGTGGGCCCTGGAAACCCAAAGTCGGGTGGGCCCTGGAAACCCAAAGTCGGGTGGGCCCTGGAAACCCAAAGTCGGGTCGCCCTCGACCCCCTTCCAAGCCGGGTCGCTTCACCCTGCTCCAAGCCGCATCACACACTCCAATTTTGCATCGCCCCGCTCCAAAGCCGCATCACCCTGCATCAAAGCCATCTCGCCTTACACCAAAGCCATTTCACTTTGCTCCAAAGCCGAACGGCCCTGCTCCAAAGCCATGTCGCCCTGCTCTAAAGTCGCAACACCCTCTCCAAAGCTGCGTCACCCTGCCCTGAAGTTCGATCACCCTCTCCAAAGCTACGTCACGAGCTCCAAAGCCGCATCGCTTCCCCCCAAAGCCGCTTTTGCATTTGTTTACCTTTTATGGTCTCCAAATGACCTCACCACCTACTTCTCCATCTCCTTCAATCAGAGAACTCTTTGACATTCATTCAGTTAATTCCAAACAATCTCTGATTGGCACCCGTGCCAAGCAGCCTAACCTCTTTGTTTACAATGCAGTAGGGCAGCCGCTTGACACAGGACCCAGAAGCTAGCAGAGATCAGTGGAGTAGTGGTGACTACTACCACGATTTCCAACTTCTAAAGGGATCCCACAGGTATGGTATATACATGGTTCCATTGGTCCAAACTGGAACAATGTATCACTGTAAACATATCCATACCTGGAATTCTTCTTTAAGGCTCAGCAGAAATGCATACGGCCCCCATCTGTCACATCTTCCTGGTTGGCTTCTCTCTCTTGCTGTTTTTCTTGCCTTATTTTCATGCTGGTCATTTCCTTCCTCTGTCCAGCTGTGCTTCCTGCTCCAACCTTATCAAAAAGGGAAAGAGTGAGTGGTCAGCCGGGGGCCCCCGACCTGCTCCGCCACCCCCAGTCTGATCCTGTACGGGAGGTGATGATCTCTTACTTTTAACGGGCAACAACTCATGACATAAATAGTAACGGGGTCTCGTAACTGCTGACCCCCGCGCCGCAGACGCCGATTAACCGTTTCATCGCAGTGTGGTGTCTCATGGAGGAAGGAAGACTCGGAAATTTCCTTTCTGTCTGGTGGGTGAGTCAGAAGGCTGACTCGTCATCTGATTGGGAATCACTAACATTTCCTGAACACACTATTAGGTAGATTCAGTAAGAGTTAGGCCGGCTTATCAGTAGATAAGCCGACCTAACTCAGAATCTACGCCGCCGTATGTTTAAGCGTATGCTCAAACAGAGATACGCTTAAACATAGCTAAGATACGACGGCTTGCGCCGTCCTATCTTATATTGCAATTTTTCGGATGGCCACTAAGTGGCGCTTCCATTGCGGCCGGCGTAGATTATGTAAATGAGTTTGTACGCCGATTCACGAACGTACGCCCGGCCGCCGCAGTCGATTTACGCCGTTTCCGTAAGGCCTTTACAGGCCCTAACGTTATTCCACCTATGAGGTGGAATAACAATGTTAAAGTATGGCCGCCGTTCCCGCCGCGAGGTTCGAATTTTTTACGTCGTTTGCGCAAGTCGTCCGCGAATCGGGAGTTACGTCGTTTACGTCCACGTCGAAATCAATAGGCCCGTACGGCGTACTTAGCCGCAATGCGCCCTGGGAAATGTAGGCGCCCGGCGCATGCGCAGTGTAAAGAAACGTCAAAAACGTGAGGTCAAGCCTCATTACCATTAAACACGCCCCCCCCCAACCCATTTGAATTGGGCGCCCTTACGCCCACCGTATTTACACTACGACGCTCTAAGTAAGGAGGTAAGTGCTTTGAGAATCATGTACTTGCCTCTCTTACTTAAGGTGGCGCAGTGTAAACACGCTAGTCTACGCCGCCGCAAAATAGCGTGCCTCTACCTGAATCTACCTATTTATAACTAAGAGGACAAATCTGGTCGTGTTTCTTCTGCTCAGCGAGAATTGAGGCAATCAAAGAGAACCTGTCCTGGGAGAAACAAAGAATGCTGCCAGTGAGAACCCTTTTGACTCTTGCCTGGCTGCAATGCTGATTCGGTACTTGAGTCACCAACCCCGAGCAAGTTTCAGAGGCGTAACTTCACTGTCTGCATACTTGTTCTGATTTAAGAAGTTGTAGCCAGAGGATCATTATAACTGATAGGTGTGCGTGAACCCAAGAGCAAAAATGTAAATTGCAGCGGGCCAGTCGTTTGATGTGGCGGCTACATTTGTTTTTGTTTATTTTTTCTTCCCTTTATTTTCATCTGGGAAACCTGAAAATATACTTCCTGTCCCTGAGTGACCACGTTCATTCCTCCCACTGTGTCCACAGAGGAAGCCAAGGTTGTCACCCAGTTTTGAATAGAAACGTACGAGTGAAGATTTCCCACTGCTCCCAAATCTTCTATAGCCAAATCACGTACCTGATACGACATTTCACTTCAAGTGGTTGTAACTGGGTGATGCCTGCAGCTGTAGGCATCACCTTGGTACCATTTTTTTTTTTTTAGAGCCAATGGTCGTCTCTCTTGTAATAGCTGTCGGAATGACTAACTAGCCGCTGGATTGCTTTTACAAGCAGCAGGTGGGGATGTCTTGCCTCCTTCTGCTTGCTTGGACTTGCTCAAGCTCTCTCACCCCACCGGGAGACCCGAGCTACTAGGCGGCGCATCTGCCAGCTAGTCAGAGACCCATACAAAGCCAAGATCATATGTATGCGGCTCAGGACAATGAAGCTATGTATATACACCATATTGCCAAAAGTATTGGGACACCTGCCTTTACACGCACATGAACTTTAATGGCACCCCAGTCCGTAGGGTTCAATATTGAGTTGGCCCACCCTTTGCAGCTATAACAGCTTCAACTTTTCTGGGAAGGCTGTCCCCAAGGTTTAGGAGTGTGTGTCTGTTTGACCTTTCTTCCAGAAGCACATTTGTTTAGTCAAGCACTGATGTTGCACGAGAACCCTATAGAACACCTTTGGGATGAATTAGAGTGAAGACTGCTAGCCAGGACTTCTCGTCCAACATCAGTGCCTGACCTCACAAATTCGCTTCTGGAAGAATGGTCAAACATTCCCATAGACACACTCCTAAACCTTGTGGACAGCCTTCCCAGAAGAGTTGAAGCTGTTATCGCTGCAAAGAGTGGGCCAACTCAATATTGAACCCTACGGACCAAGACACCATTAAAGTTCATGTGCGTGGTGTCCCAATACTTTTGGTAATAAAGTGGATCAGGGTAGGGGTGGCGTGTGTGTGTATATATATATGTATATATATGTATATATGTATATATATGTGTGTGTGTGTGTGTGTGTGTGTGTGTGTGTGTATATATATATATATATATATATATATATATATATAGTGTGTATACATCAGGGAAGGGGTGGTGTATTCAAGACGCACACTGCCACCTTATATACAGCTTAAAGACGAGCTCTGCTTGTCTGCCCCCCCCCCCATCCGCTGACACATTTGGCACCTTTTGGGAGGGGGAGGTCCCTAATTTTGACAGGTGCCCGCTCCCACTTCCAGCTCAGTTCGCCACGGCAAAGTGGGCCAGAAATTTGCTCCCACTTCTGACCCCCTCCTTTCCCTGCAGTCTTCCGGGACACATCACAGATCCCAGAAGGCTTCAGGACCATTCACATAGCGCAGCGCGACTCGTGCATGTGCAGTAGGAAACAGGTTAAGCCGCAAGGCTTCACTGCTGGTTTCCCTTACTTGAGATCAGGGCCGTCTTAATAGCATCAGGGGCCCCTGGACAAAGTAATGCTCTGGGGCCCCTAAAATGGAGACAGTGCAGGTAAACATAAATCAAGGAGGTAGGGGATATCTAGGGTGTAGAGGGGTCAGAGTGCTGGGGGGATATCTGGGGTGTAGAGGGGTCAGAGTGCTGGGGGGATATCTGGGGTGTAGAGGGGTCAGAGTGCTGGGGGGATATCTGGGGTGTAGAGGGGTCAGAGTGCTGGGGGGATATCTGGGGTGTAGAGGGGTCAGAGTGCTGGGAGGATATCTGGGGTGTAGAGGGGTCAGAGTGCTGGGAGGATATCTGGGGTGTAGAGGGGTCAGAGTGCTGGGGGGATATCTGGTGTGTAGAGGGGTCAGAGTGCTGGGGCGATATCTGGAGTGTAGAGGGGTCGGAGTGCTGGGGGGATATCTGGGGTGTAGAGGGGTCAGAGTGCTGGGGGGATATCTGGGGTGTAGAGGGGTCAGAGTGCTGGGGGGATATCTAGGGTGTAGAGGGGTCAGAGTGTTGGGGGGATATCTGGGGTGTAGAGGGGTCAGAGTGCTGGGGGGATATCTGGGGAGTAGAGGGGTCAGAGTGCTGGGGGGATATCTGGGGTGTAGAGGGGTCAGAGTTCTGGGGGGATATCTGGGATGTAGAGGGGTCAGAGTGCTGGGGGGATATCTTGGGTGTAGAGAGGTCAGAGTGCTGGGGGGATATCTAGGGTGTAGAGGGGTCAGAGTGTTGGGGGGATATCTGGGGTGTAGAGGGGTCAGAGTGCTGGGGGGATATCTGGGGTGTAGGGGGTGTCAGAGTGCTGGGGCGATATCTGGGGTGTAGAGGGGTCAGAGTGCTGGGGGGATATCTGGGGTGTAGAGGGGTCAGAGTGCTGGGGGGATATCTGGGGTGTAGGGGGTGTCAGAGTGCTGGGGCGATATCTGGGGTGTAGAGGGGTCAGAGTGCTGGGGGGATATCTGGGGTGTAGGGGGGGTCAGAGTGCTGGGGCGATATCTGGGGTGTAGAGGGGTCAGAGTGCTGGGGGGATATCTGGGGTGTAGAGGGGTCAGAGTGCTGGGGGGATATCTGGGGTGTAGAGGGGTCAGAGTGCTGGGGGGATATCTGGGTGTAGAGGGGTTAGAGTGCTGGGGGGATATCTGGGGTGTAGAGGGGTCAGAGTGCTGGGGGGATATCTGGGGTGTAGAGGGGTCAGAGTGCTGGGGGGATATCTGGGGTGTAGAGGGGTCAGAGTGCTGGGGGGATATCTGGGGTGTAGAGGGGTCAGAGTGCTGGGAGGATATCTGGGGTGTAGAGGGGTCAGAGTGCTGTGGGGATATCTGGGGTGTAGAGGGGTCAGAGTGCTGGGGGGATATCTGGGGTGTAGAAGGGTCAGAGTGCTGGGGGATATCTAGGGTGTAGAGGGGTCAGAGTGCTGGGAGGATATCTGGGGTGTAGAGGGGTCAGAGTGCTGGGGGATATCTGGGGTGTAGAGGGGTCAGAGTGCTGGGGGGATATCTGGGGTGTAGAGGGGTCAGAGTGCTGGGGGGATATCTGGGGTGTAGAGGGGTCAGAGTGCTGGGGGGATATCTGGGGTGTAGAGGGGTCAGAGTGCTGGGGGGATATCTGGGGTGTAGAGGGGTCAGAGTGCTGGGGGGATATCTGGGGTGTAGAGGGGTCAGAGTGCTGGGGGGATATCTGGGGTCTAGAGGGGTCAGAGTGCTGGGAGGATATCTGGGGTGTAGAGGGGTCAGAGTGCTGGGGGGATATCTGGGGTGTAGAGGGGTCAGAGTGCTGGGAGGATATCTGGGGTGTAGAGGGGTCAGAGTGCTGGGAGGATATCTGGGGTGTAGAGGGGTCAGAGTGCTGGGGGGATATCTGGGGTGTAGAGGGGTCAGAGTGCTGGGAGGATATCTGGGGTGTAGAGGGGTCAGAGTGCTGGGGGGATATCTGGGGTGTAGAGGGGTCAGAGTGCTGGGAGGATATCTGGGGTGTAGAGGGGTCAGAGTGCTGGGGGGATATCTGGGGTGTAGAGGGGTCAGAGTGCTGGGAGGATATCTGGGGTGTAGAGGGGTCAGAGTGCTGTGGGGATATCTGGGGTGTAGAGGGGTCAGAGTGCTGGGAGGATATCTGGGGTGTAGAGGGGTCAGAGTGCTGGGAGGATATCTGGGGTGTAGAGGGGTCAGAGTGCTGGGGGGATATCTGGGGTGTAGAGGGGTCAGAGTGCTGGGAGGATATCTGGGGTGTAGAGGGGTCAGAGTGCTGGGGGGATATCTGGGGTGTAGAGGGGTCAGAGTGCTGGGAGGATATCTGGGGTGTAGAGGGGTCAGAGTGCTGGGGGGATATCTGGGGTGTAGAGGGGTCAGAGTGCTGGGAGGATATCTGGGGTGTAGAGGGGTCAGAGTGCTGGGGGGATATCTGGGGTGTAGAGGGGTCAGAGTGCTGGGGGGATATCTGGGGTGTAGAGGGGTCAGAGTGCTGGGGGGATATCTGGGGTGTAGAGGGGTCAGAGTGCTGGGAGGATATCTGGGGTGTAGAGGGGTCAGAGTGCTGTGGGGATATCTGGGGTGTAGAGGGGTCAGAGTGCTGGGGGGATATCTGGGGTGTAGAGGGGTCAGAGTGCTGGGAGGATATCTGGGGTGTAGAGGGGTCAGAGTGCTGGGGGGATATCTGGGGTGTAGAGGGGTCAGAGTGCTGGGAGGATATCTGGGGTGTAGAGGGGTCAGAGTGCTGGGGGGATATCTGGGGTGTAGAGGGGTCAGAGTGCTGGGGGGATATCTGGGGTGTAGAGGGGTCAGAGTGCTGGGGGGATATCTGGGGTGTAGAGGGGTCAGAGTGCTGGGGGGATATCTGGGGTGTAGAGGGGTCAGAGTGCTGGGAGGATATCTTGGGTGTAGAGGGGTCAGAGTGCTGGGGGGATATCTGGGGTGTAGAGGGGTCAGAGTGCTGGGAGGATATCTTGGGTGTAGAGGGGTCAGAGTGCTGTGGGGATATCTGGGGTGTAGAGGGGTCAGAGTGCTGGGGGGATATCTGGGGTGTAGAAGGGTCAGAGTGCTGGGGGATATCTAGGGTGTAGAGGGGTCAGAGTGCTGGGGGGATATCTGGGGTGTAGAGGGGTCAGAGTGCTGGGAGGATATCTGGGATGTAGAGGGGTCAGAGTGCTGGGGGGATATCTGGGGTGTAGAGGGGTCAGAGTGCTGGGAGGATATCTGGGGTGTAGAGGGGTCAGAGTGCTGGGGGGGTATCTGGGGTGTAGAAGGGTCAGAGTGCTGGGGGGATATCTGGGGTGTAGAGGGGTCAGAGTGCTGGGGGGATATCTGGGGTGTAGAAGGGTCAGAGTGCTGGGGGATATCTAGGGTGTAGAGGGGTCAGAGTGCTGGGAGGATATCTGGGGTGTAGAGGGGTCAGAGTGCTGGGGGGATATCTGGGGTGTAGAGGGGTCAGAGTGCTGGGGGGATATCTGGGGTGTAGAGGGGTCAGAGTGCTGGGAGGATATCTGGGGTGTAGAGGGGTCAGAGTGCTGTGGGGATATCTGGGGTGTAGAGGGGTCAGAGTGCTGGGGGGATATCTGGGGTGTAGAAGGGTCAGAGTGCTGGGGGATATCTAGGGTGTAGAGGGGTCAGAGTGCTGGGAGGATATCTGGGGTGTAGAGGGGTCAGAGTGCTGGGGGATATCTGGGGTGTAGAGGGGTCAGAGTGCTGGGGGGATATCTGGGGTGTAGAGGGGTCAGAGTGCTGGGGGGATATCTGGGGTGTAGAGGGGTCAGAGTGCTGGGGGGATATCTGGGGTGTAGAGGGGTCAGAGTGCTGGGAGGATATCTGGGGTGTAGAGGGGTCAGAGTGCTGGGAGGATATCTGGGGTGTAGAGGGGTCAGAGTGCTGGGGGGATATCTGGGGTGTAGAGGGGTCAGAGTGCTGGGGGGATATCTGGGGTGTAGAGGGGTCAGAGTGCTGGGGGGATATCTGGGGTGTAGAGGGGTCAGAGTGCTGGGAGGATATCTGGGGTGTAGAGGGGTCAGAGTGCTGTGGGGATATCTGGGGTGTAGAGGGGTCAGAGTGCTGGGAGGATATCTGGGGTGTAGAGGGGTCAGAGTGCTGGGAGGATATCTGGGGTGTAGAGGGGTCAGAGTGCTGGGGGGATATCTGGGGTGTAGAGGGGTCAGAGTGCTGGGAGGATATCTGGGGTGTAGAGGGGTCAGAGTGCTGGGGGGATATCTGGGGTGTAGAGGGGTCAGAGTGCTGGGAGGATATCTGGGGTGTAGAGGGGTCAGAGTGCTGGGGGGATATCTGGGGTGTAGAGGGGTCAGAGTGCTGGGAGGATATCTGGGGTGTAGAGGGGTCAGAGTGCTGGGGGGATATCTGGGGTGTAGAGGGGTCAGAGTGCTGGGGGGATATCTGGGGTGTAGAGGGGTCAGAGTGCTGGGGGATATCTAGGGTGTAGAGGGGTCAGAGTGCTGGGGGGATATCTGGGGTGTAGAGGGGTCAGAGTGCTGGGGGGATATCTGGGGTGTAGAGGGGTCAGAGTGCTGGGAGGATATCTGGGGTGTAGAGGGGTCAGAGTGCTGGGAGGATATCTGGGGTGTAGAGGGGTCAGAGTGCTGGGGGGATATCTGGGGTGTAGAGGGGTCAGAGTGCTGGGGGGATATCTGGGGTGTAGAGGGGTCAGAGTGCTGGGGCGATATCTGGGGTGTAGAGGGGTCAGAGTGCTGGGAGGATATCTGGGATGTAGAGGGGTCAGAGTGCTGGGGGGATATCTGGGGTGTAGAGGGGTCAGAGTGCTGGGGGGATATCTGGGGTGTAAAGGGGTCAGAGTGCTGGGGGGATATCTGGGGTGTAGAGGGGTCAGAGTGCTGGGGGGATATCTGGGATGTAGAGGGGTCAGAGCGCTGGGGGGATTTCTGGGGTGTAGAGGGGGTCAGAGTGCTGGGGGGATATCTGGGATGTAGAGGATCAGAGTGTTGGGGGGGATATCTGGGGTGTAGAGGGGTCAGAGTGCTGGGGGGATATCTAGGGTGTAGAAGGGTCAGAGTGCTGGGGGGGGTATCTGGGATGTAGAAGGGTCAGAGTGCTGGGGGGATATCTGGGATGTAGAGGATCAGAGTGTTGGGGGGATATCTGGGGTGTAGAGGGGTCTGAAAAGAAGATGGACGTGTCGGAGGGACCAGTTTCTTGTTGCCGGTTCTGTTCCCCTGTGTAGGGCCGATGGAACAACGAGATCTGGAGTTTTGCGTTGCAGTGTTCCTCTATTAACCCCAGGCTGGGCAGCTACATTGGCAGGCAACCTCGTGCCCACCTATTAGCCGCAGGGGGTTAAGCACGCAGCTTTTGCTTGGCTCCTTTCGTTGGGCTCTGAACTCAGCCCAGAGGGGGGGGGCGCTTTCATGATTTATCATCTCCTCCTTGGCTTTTGTCTCTCTCCGGCTCGGAAAACAGCCGAGTTGGCTGTAATGCGTCTCCACTGGAGAGCGAGCGCTGGCTGCAGAAAACCCGCACTGCCTCGCTGTGAAAAATGGCCTCTGATTTGCTAATTAATCAGTCAAAAGAGGAATGACACGGCTCTCGGCTTGAGGGACCCGGCTGCGGAGACAGTCACGGCCCTTGATGAATGGCTTCCTTTGGAAATCATATATCAAGAAAACTTAGTCATTTTTAACTAGTCTGGCGAAAGCGGGGTTGCTTTTTTAGCGTGCGTTGGATTGCCTATTAATAGGACGGTATATGTTTGTAAGTGTGTGCGTTTTTTTTTTTTGTGGCGGGTCGCCATTTACAGCCCACGATGCTCCTACCTTAACCACTTAAGACCCGGACCAATATGCATGTAAAGGACCTGGACCCCTTTTTGCGATTCGACACTGCGTCGCTTTAACTGACAATTGCGCGGTCGTGCCAAACAAAATTGGCGTCCTTTTTTCCCCACAAATAGAGCTTTCTTTTGGTGGTATTTGATCACCTCTGCGGTTTTTATTTTGTGCGCTATAAACAAAAATAGAGCGACAATTTAAAAAAAAAAAAAATTAATATTTTTTACTTTTTGCTATAATAAATATCCCCCAAAAAATATATAAAAAAAGTTTTTTTCCCTCTGTTTAGGCTGGTAAAAAAAACGCAATACGCGTATATTGATTGGTTTGCACAAAATGTATATAGCTGGATTCACGTAGACGTGCCTAACGTTAGGCAGGCGTAGCGTATCTCATATACGCTACGCCGCCGTAAGTTAGAGAGGCAAGTGCTGTATTCACAAAGCACTTGCGTCCTAAGTTACGGCGGCGTAGCGTAAATGTGCCGGCGTAAGCGCGCCTAATTCAAATTGTGAAGAGGTGGGCGTGTTTTATGTAAATCAAGCATGACCCCACGTAAATGACGTTTTTAACGAACGGCGCATGCGTAGCCCAGTGCGCATGCTCCAACTTACGCCGCAAAGACTCATTGCTTTCGACGTGCACGTAAATTACGGCCAGCCCCATTTACGGACGGCTTACGCAAACAACGTAAACATTTTAAAATTAGACGCGGTTCCGACGTCCATACTCAACATTGGCTGCGCCATCTTTTTGGTGGAATATCTTTAGGCCTGAAAACGCCTTACGTAAACGGCGTATATTTACTGCGACGGGCAAGCGTACGTTCGGAAAAAGGCGTATCTCGCTGATTTACGCATTCCAGGCGTAAATCAGCGTACACGCCCCTAGCGGCCGGCGTAAATAGACAGCTAAGATATGACGGCGCCGACGGTCGTATCTTAGCTAGATTTAAGTGTATCTCAATTTGAGAATACGCTTAAATATTGATAGACACAGGTGAGGCTGCATTGATAGACACAGGTGAGGCTGCATTGATAGACACAGGTGAGGCTGCATTGATAGACACAGGTGAGGCTGCATTGATAGACACAGGTGAGGCTGCATTGATAGACACAGGTGAGGCTGCATTGATAGACACAGGTGAGGCTGCATTGATGGACACAGGTGAGGCTGCATGGATGAATGCCGGTAGTGCATTGTTGGGCACAGGTGAGGCTGCATTGATAGACAGAGGTAGGCTACATGGATTTATACAGGTAGTGCATTTTTGGGCACAGGTGAGGCTGCATTGATGGACACAGGCTACATGGATGAATACAGGTAGTGCATTGTTGGGCACAGGTGAGGCTGCATTGATGGACACAGGCTACATGGATGGCTACAGGTAGTGCATTGTTGGGCACAGGTGAGGCTGCATTGATGGACGTTGGTAGGCTACATGGATGGATACAGGTAGTGCATTGTTGGGCACAGGTGAGGCTGCATTGATAGACACAGGTGAGGCTGCATTGATGGACACAGGTAAGCTACATGGATGAATGCCGGTAGTGCATTGTTGGGCACAGGTGAGGCTGCATTGATGGACACAGGTAAGCTTCATGGATGAATACAGGTAGTGCATTGTTGGGCACCGGTGAGGCTGCACTGATTGGCACTGATAAAGTTGTCAATATTTTATTTTTAAAACTTAATTCTGCATAAAACACTTAAGTGTCATTTTAATAGATCATTTCTGAGGGCGTGTTTAGGGGCGGAATTTGGTGCTGGGCGGGGCAACTGGTGGCGAGTAACCCTTGAGGGCTGGTTAGTAGCTCAGGACTTTAGCCCAAGGTCCAGGAGAGGTGGTGGAGTTGATTATTTTCTATTTCTCTAGCGCCTTTCTCCCTGGGGACTGGGTGACTATCAAGGTTTTTTCGAGATTTAGGATATATCCCCAGAACTTGTACCCCCAAAATTGATTTCAGCAGTGATCGCTCCAATATTTCTCCTTAACCACTTGCCGACCGCGCCATAGGCATTTTACTGCTACGGCGCGGTCGAGTTGTTCTGACAGGACGTCCCTGGGCCGTCCTCCCAGAATGCTCCACTCGCCCGCCTCCTGGAATCATCCGTGAGCGCCGGGTCTAGAAGACCCGGCGCATCATGGATCGCGGTAAATTGCCGCTGGTAGCGGCCGTTTACCACGTGATCGCTCCGTCAAATGACGGAGCGATCACTTGTAAACAAACCGGCGTCATTTAATGACGCCGGTTCCTCCCTCTCCTGTCTGTACCGTTCGGTACAGTGTGAGAGGAGGGGGGGGGGAGCGGGTGTCAACAGCAGCGCTGTGGCGGGATCTGTGACTATTGCAGTCACAGATCCAGCCTTCCATCCATCCATCCCAGCTCAGCTATCCCTGTGCAATACTCTGCAATACCCCTATAATCTGCAATACCCTGCGCAATGCTCTGCAATACCCTGCGCAATACTCTGCAATACCCCAATATTCTGCAATACCCTGCGCAATACTCTGCAATACCCCTATAATCTGCAATACCCTGCGCAATACCCCAATATTCTGCAATACCCTGCGCAATACTCTGCAATACCCCAATACTCTGCAATACCCCAATACCCTGCGCAATACCCCAATACTCTGCAATACCCTGCGCAATACTCTGCAATACCCCAATACTCTGCGCGATACTCTGCAATACCCCAATACTCTGCAATACCCCAATACTCTGCAATACCCTGCGCAATACTCTGCAATACCCCAATAATCTGCAATACCCTGCGCAATACTCTGCAATACCCCAATACTCTGCAATACCCTGCGCAATACCCCAATACTCTGCGCGATACTCTGCAGTACCCCAATACCCTGCGCAATACTCTGCAATACCCCAATACTCTGCAATACCCTGCGCAATACTCTGCAATACCCTGCGCGATACTCTGCAATACCCCAATACTCTGCAATACCCTGCGCGATAATCTGCAATACCCCAATACTCTGCAATACCCTGCGCGATACTCTGCAATACCCCAATACCCTGTGCGATACTCTGCAATACCCCAATACCCTGCGCGATACTCTGCAGTCTTCCCAGCCTAGATGTGAGATGTGGGGTCTTATTGACCCCGTATCTCACTGTGAAGAGGACCTGTCATGCTATATTCCTATTACAAGGGATGTTTACATTCCTTATAATAGGAATAAAAGTGATAAAAAAATGTATTTTTGGGGAAAAAAGTGTCAAAATCAAGTAAATAAAGTAAAATGAACAATAATTTTTATTTATTTTTTTAAAGCGCCCCTGTCCCCATGTGCTCGCATGCAGAAGCGAACGCATACGTAAGTCCCGCCGACATATGAAAACGGTGTTCAAGCTACACATGTGAGGTATCTCTGCGAACGTTAGAGCGAGAGCAATAATTTTGGCCCTAGACCTCCTCTGTAGCTAAAAACAGAACCAATAAAAGTAATTAAAGCGTCGCCTATGGGGATTTTTAAGTAGCGAAGTTTGGCGCCATTCCATGAGTGTGCGCAATTTTGAAGTGTGACATGTTAGGTATCTATTTAAAAAAACACGCGTTCAAAAAAATTTTGCGAAAATACCATGCGAGATAAAAAGTTGTAACGGCCGCCATTGTATTCTCTAGGGTCTTTGCTAAAGAAGCATATATAATGTTTTGGGTTTCTATGTAATTTTCTAGCAAATAAATGATGATTTTTCCGTGTAGGAGAGGAATGTCAGAATTGGTCTGGGTGCTCCAGAATGCCTGAAGGTGCTCCCTGCATGTTGGGCCTCTGTATGTGGCCACGCTGTGTAAAAGTCTCACACATGTGAAGGTGCTCCCTGCATGTTGGGCCTCTGTATGTGGCCACGCTGTGTAAAAGTCTCACACATGTGAAGGTGCTCCCTGCATGTTGGGCCTCTGTATGTGGCCACGCCGCGTAAAAGTCTCACACATGTGGTATCGCCATACTCGGGAGGAATAGCAGAATGTGTTTTGGGGTGTAATTAGTGGTATGCATATATGTGTGTGAGAAATAACCTGCTAATATGACAGAAACAATTTTTTTTGTTTTTACAGAATTTTCAGTCGTTTTTCTTTTATAGCGCAAAAAATAAAAAACCCAGAGGTGATCAAATACCACCAAAAGAAAGCTCTATTTGTGTGAAAATAAGGACAAAAATTTCAATTGGGTACAATGTTGTATGACTGAGTAATTGTCATTCAAATTGTGAGAGCACCGAAAGCTGAAAATTGGTCTGGTCAGGAAGGGGGTTTAAGTGCCCAGTGGTCAAGTGGTTAAAGCAGACCTGTCATTTCTGCGCGTTGCTCTTCCATGGACAGACCTTTCCATTGGAAATTTGGAATGAAATGTAAAAAATCTGTCCGTCTATTGGCACCCACTGTGACCTTTTGATAACCGTCCTTGTAGAAAACCCACCTGAGAATGTTTGTTTTCCCCTTGGAATCCCCCCTGAGTGGCTGAGTCACCCCAGGCTTGTTGGTATTTGTGCATTGCTCAGCTGTCCGCACCTCCAGTGTGACCACAAGCTCGTCAATCACCTAGTGATTGAGAAACCTCCATTCACTATGACAGTGTAATTACCGAGACAGATTTATGTTTTCCCAATTTCCCCCTGTCCTGGGTTATCTCCAGCCGCTTTGTTTCTGCTCCTGTTTCCACGGCGCTCTGTAGGAATCGCAGGTATTCCGCTGTAAATACATCCATTGCAGAGCGAAATAAAATAAAAATCCTAATGTGTGTTGAAAGATTGCATCTTATAACCACTTAAGACCCGGACCTTTAGGCAGCTAAAGGACCCGGCCAGTTTTTGCGATTCGGCACTGCGTCACTTTAACTGACAATTGCGCGGTCGTGCGACGTGGCTCCCAAACAAAATTGACGTCCTTTTTTTCCCACAAATAGAGCTTTCTTTTGGTGGTATTTGATCACCTCTGCGGTTTTTATTTTTTGGGCTATAAAAAAAAAGAGCGTAAATTTTGAAAAAAAAAAACACTATTTTTTACTTTTTGCTATAATAAATATCCCATTTTTTTTATCTTGGTTTAGGCCGATACGTATTCTTCTACATATTTTTGGTAATAAATAAATAAAAATAAAACAATCGCAATAACCGTATAGTGACTGGTTTGCGCAAAAGTTATATTGCCTACAAAATAGGGGACATAATTATGATTTTTTTTTTTACTAGGAATGGCGGCGATCTGCGGTTTTTTTTTTTCGGGACTGCGACATTATAGCGGACACATCGGACACTTTTGACACATTTTTGGGACCATTCACATTTATACAGTGAACAGTGCTATAAATATGCATTGATTACTGTATAAATGTGACTGGCAGGGAAGGGGTTAACCACTAGGGGGCGGGGAAGGGGTTAAATGTGTAGCCTAGTGAGTGTTCTAACTGTATGACGTCCTGTCAGAACAATGGAGTCTTCCGCCCGCCTTCATTTGACGGTGTGCGGTCGACAAGTGGTTAAAAATGTGTCCATGTGTCCCCAAATGCAGCCTTGTGTCCCCAAATGCAGCTTTGTGTAGGTCCCCAAATGCAGCTTTGTGTAGGTCCCCAGTGGCCTACCTGTGTAGGCAAAGAGAAAGCCAAACTGCCAACCTAATCCTACCTCCACCCCCCCACCGCCGTCTAGTCGATCAGCGCTCGGGGGAACATAACAGCTTTCATTTGAATAGCTGTGTGTTCTCCGCCGCGCGTCGTCGTAACCCCTCCCCCTTGTCCGGGCACTTTGATAGACAGATCACCCGTCCAATCCTGGGATGGGTGATCTGTCTATCAAAGTGCCCGGACAAGAGGGAGGAGCTATATATGATGACGCGCAGCGGGAAACACACAGCTATTAAAATGAAAGCTGTTATGTTCCCCCGAGCGTTGATCAATTAGACGGCGGCAGCGGCAGCAGCTCTCCTCTTCTCCATAAGGCTGCATTCACACCTGAGCGTTTTGTCGCCTGAAGCGCGACGCTCAAAAACGCTAGAGGGGAAAAAATACATTATTCCCTATGGAGATGGTTCACATCCCCACTCCAAAACGGCTGACGCCAAAATGCCTGAAGCTCAAACAAGTTCCGGACCCTTTTTTGTCGAATTGGGCGGTTTGGGCGTTTTTGAGCGTTTCTATTTCCCATAGAAAGTAATGGAAAGGCTCGATTCAAGCGACTAGCGCGACGAGCGTTTGCTACGGGCGTTTTGTCGCTTTAATCAATAGAACATTTCACCCAGGCAGAAGATAAAAAAAATCTACCAACATAGCAACAAGTGATGAAAAGATGATCATTTTTCCTATTGGCTAAAATAAAAAAAGTCGAAGTACAAAAACGTCGGACGACGCTGTATGCAAACGCGCAAATAAGCATGAATAGGCGCGACAAAACGACGGAAAAAACGACCGAACGACCTACGCTCAGGTGTGAATGCAGCCTTAGTGACATACCCGAGGACTGCTCTTCTCCGCTCTCCGCCCTTTCTCTGTCCCCTCTCCGCCCGCTCTCGGGTGAAAAAATAAAGTATCGGGTGAAGCATCGGGAGCATTTGCGCGAGTACAAGTACTCACGCAATTGCTCAGTATCTGTACCGATACCAGTATCGGTATCGGGACAACTCTTATAAATACCATCAAAAAAGAGCTCTACCAGTATCGGTATCGATACTGAGCATTTGCGTGAGTACTTGTACTCCCGCAAATGCCCCCGATGCCAGATCCGATACTACCCCCGCTGCCACCGCCGCCGCATGCCGCAACGCCCCCGCCACCTATTTAATCAGCGTGCGGGGTACATTACAGCTTTCATTTGAATAGCTGTCTGTTCCCCGCCTCGTATAGACACTCCCCCTTGCTCGGGATTGGACGGGTGATCTGTCTATCAAAGTGCAGATCACCCGTCCAATTCCGAGCAAGGGGGAGTGTCTATGCGCGGCGGGGAACAGACAGCTATTCAAATGAAAGCTGTAATGTTCCCCGCACACTGATTAACTAGGCGGCGGCATCTAGGTATGGGGAGACATGGCTGCATATGTGGGGGAGACATGGCTGCATATGTGGGGGGACATGGCTGCATATGTGGGGGGACATGGCTGCATATGTGGGGGGACATGGCTGCATATGTGGGGGGACATGGCTGCATATGCGGGGGGACATGGCTGCATATGTGGGGGACATTGCTGCATATGTGGGGGGACATGGCTGCATATGTGGGGGGACATGGCTGCATATGTGGGGGGACATGGCTGCATATGTGGGGGGACATGGTTGCATATGTGGGGGGACATGGTTGCATATGTGGGGGGACATGGTTGCATATGTGGGGGGACATGGTTGCATATGTGGGGGGACATGGTTGCATATGTGGGGGGACATGGCTGCATATGTGGGGGGACATGGCTGCATATGTGGGGGGACATGGCTGCATATGTGGGGGGACATGGCTGCATATGTGGCGGGACATGGCTGCATATGTGGCGGGACATGGCTGCATATGTGGCGGGACATGGCTGCATATGTGGCGGGACATGGCTGCATATGTGGCGGGACATGGCTGCATATGTGGGGGGACATGGCTGCATATGTGGCGGGACATGGCTGCATCTGTGGGGGGACATGGCTGCATATGGGGGGGACATGGCTGCATATGGGGGGGGACATGGCTGCATATGGGGGGGACATGGCTGCATATATGGGGGGGACATGGCTGCATATGGGGGGGACATGGCTGCATCTGTGGGGGGACATGGCTGCATATGGGGGGGACATGGCTGCATATGTGGACACATTTAAAAAAAAGTATCGGTATTCGGTATCGGCGACTACTTGAAAAAAAGTATCGGTACTTGTACTCAGTCCTAAAAAAGTGGTATCGGGACAACCCTAGTACTAATGTATTATTCTGGAGAGCACATTGGCACCTCAACGGTCCAGGTCCTGAAAACAGGAACACACTTGGTTAGACTTGCGGTGGTTGGAATCACGGTAACATTGTATGACTTCTCCCCTCTCGCTCTCCTTTGTGTGGCTGCCAGTCGGCTGCTCCCCAGAGAATTGGCTGCATGATGCATTCTTCTGTAACCCGGAACATGCTTTAATGCTCGGTACTCACTGTTCCATTTAGGCCGTTGCTCTTCTGACAGCTATTCATTGCAATCCACCCCCCAGGACTGAATTCTGCAAGGCCGTGGTGACTTTTTTTCTCTCTGCGGTCGGGTTTCTTGGTTACCAAATTGAAGAGGAATGTAAATTGTGTGGGCATGAGAACAGCCTTGTAGCACGATGTTGATGTGCCAACATAGACCCGCTCCACCACCACTTCCCCGAAGAGAGCAACTGTGGGTGACTGTAGCCTGTGGATCAGGATTTACCGAACTTGGCTTTCATTGTAAAGCTTTACTACTGTGCTGTAATCCTCTGATTGCTTGGTGAGATCCGACCTGTATAAAAGGGAAGACACTCCCATAGCTACAGTATCTGACAAAAGTGAGTACACCCCTCACTTTTTTGTAAATATTTTTTTCTATCTTTTCATGTGACAACATTGAAGAAATTACACTTTTCTACAATGTAAAGTACAGTGAAACCTTGGATTCCGAGCATAATCCGTCCCAGGAGAATGCTCGTAATGCAAAGCACTCAAGTTTCCCCATAGAAGGCAAGTGCCCCCCCCCCCCCCTGGAATCAGGGATCGGCAAGGTGTCCGCCATAGGTGTATGCACAGGTTTTGCCAAGCTCTGCATTATACAACAGAAGAGGTGATGGGTTATCCACAGCCGCTCAATGCATACTGGCATAGCACACACCTAGAATCTGCACCTTGTACATAGCACACGCCTGGAATCTGCACCCTGTACATGGCACACACCTGGAATCTGCACCCTGTACATGGCACAGGATTGGAATCTTCACCCTGTACATGGCACACGCCTGGAGTCTGCACCCTGTACATGGCACAGGCCTGGAATCTGCACTCTGTACATGGCACACGCCTGGAATCTGCACCCTATACATGGCACAGGATTGGAATCTGTTCCCTGTAGATGGCACACGCCTGGAATCTGCACCCTGTACATGGCACAGGCCTGGAATCTGCACCCTATACATGGCACAGGATTGGAATCTGCACCCTGTAGATGGCACACGCCTGGAATCTGCACCCTGTACATGGCACACGCCTGGAATCTGCACCCTGTAGATGGCGCACGCCTGGGATCTGCACCCTGTAGATGGCGCGCGCCTGGAATCTGCACCCTGTAGATGGCGCGCGCCTGGAATCTGCACCCTGTAGATGGCGCGCGCCTGGAATCTGCACCCTGTAGATGGCGCGCGCCTGCAATCTGCACCCTGTAGATGGCCTGCGCCTGGAATCGGCACCCTGTAGATGGCGCGCGCCTGGAATCTGCACCCTGTAGATGGCACGCGCCACTTCTTCCCTTCTAATGAGTGTCAGGAAGATACCCCAGCAGTTTATATCCTCACAGGTAGCACAGACACCTTAATCCAATCACCATGGAATGTATCAAGGCATTTGTTAATTGTTCACAAGATGGGAGGTGCAATCAACATCTGCTCCTGATGGTGGGGATGGGTTTTGCTCTGTGTTAGTACCAGGTCGCGGTCCTCAGGATGGTCGTGGTCCTCCAGGTGAAAGAACAACAAAATGCCCATGAAAACTACTGGGATGTATGACGGTAATCTGAAGAAGAACGTTCTCTTCTGGTTGGTGTGTTTTGTGGTTGACGGATGAGTTTTACTCATTGCCCCGGGTTTTTCTTTAGCTTATTTTTAGGTGTGATGTAAAAGATTTATACGACCCGCATGATACCGTATGGGATATATAGCGGTTTTTCTCAGCGGAGATGTCAGGTCATTATATTGTTGGCCCTTTTTCTGAAGGGACGGGGCCATTGTTTACGTCCTATACAAACAAATACAAAAACCAGGCATTTATCAGTAGAATTTTTTTCTATTCTCGTGATCACAAATCCCACAATGCTGAAATATATAGTAATATGTGCAATAAATTTTCCTCGCGGGCTGTCGGACAGGGAAAAATGGCAGGAAATTTACCCTGCAGGCAGAAGGAGGAAGCCTAGCCTCTAAGTGACCTTCTGTGTGTTTAGCATCATCGTTTATGATGTGGAAGGCATTGTGGCGCTTACGGTTTTATTGGACCCACTTGAAAAGTTTTTCTATACATTTTTGTGGTGCTTTGATGGCTTTGTTATGGGATGTGTTTATGGGAACCATGTTCAATTCGAAAACAATATTTCAACTCTCTCATCTGCTTATTGTCTGCAAAGAGGAATTTGAGTAGACTTTAATACCGGCTTGTTTTTTGACCCAGTTCACACGGCCATTAGCTTCCAACACTAGTCAGAAAAATACTTAATATATGTACGAGGTGTGACAATTTAATTCCCGGAGTGGCATAGCACGCTTGTGGTGAGTCACACAGCCAGAGCTTTTTTCAGCATGGGGGACCGCAGTTCCGGCACCTCCAGCACTGAGTGTATGTTATGGCAAGGGGTGCTTGGATGTGTTGGAGGGTCTACTGATGCTGGCTGCTGGGGGGGTCTAGTTTTGTGTGGTGGCCTATTGCTGTTGGGGAGGTTTATTGTTGCTGGGGGGGGGGGGCTATTGTTTATTGAAGGGATCAAATATTTGAGGGAGGAGTCAATTGTTCCTGACAACTGGAAAGTCTATTGATGCTGGCTGCTGAGAGATCTGTTCTTGCTGCTGGAGGTCTATTGTTGCAGGGGTCCTATGTTGCTGGAGGGGGGTATACTGCTGCTGGTTGTGGGGGATCTATTTTACTGCATTTCTTGTTATCATTACCATATTCCATACAAATTACTTAGCACAACATAATACTTGGCTCTGTATTCTCAAAATTAGGTGGTGCAGGGAGGTAAGTAGGGGGAAACCAACGGACGGTGCTTCGGAGATGCGTAGGGGACGGAGACGAGAAGTCACTCACAAGGGGGGAGTTCCAGAACCTATTCTCTGAGGAAAAAAAAGCCCTGCACACAGCCATTCACACTCGAGCATGTTCTAACTTGCACCCTCCTGGGTCGTCGACCAGTGGTCTCGGAGTAGAAGCAGCAGTTTAATAACAAATTTTGTTAGCATATTGGCAAAAGTGCGAGTGAAATTTTAGCTCTGTTACAACAGGCTTATGGTGAACACTCCATGAAGAAACCTAGTGTTTTTGAATAGCATAGGCGGTCTAAGGAGGGACGGGAATCTGCCCATGTTGACGCAAAATGTGGGCAACCAAAAAACGCAAAGGACGGATGGACAGAGTGCGAACCCTCATTGCTCTCAGACCAAAGAGTGTAAAGCCTTATACACACAATCAGATTTTCCGTCAACAACCGAAAATCCAACTGTTTGTATGCTCCATCGGACAATTATTTTGCAACAACAAATGTTGGATAGCATGCTTTAAAACTGTCCGACAACAAATTGTCAGTTAAAGCGACGCAGTTCCGAATCGCAAAAAAATGACCCGATCATTCAACAGCCAATTCTTCATGGACTGAAGTGGTTAAAGTGAACTTGTTGCCTTGCCTTCATAGGCAAAGCACATGTTCACATTAAGAAGCCCAGCTTCCATAAAGACAATGATGCAAATCGGGCTTACCGTATATACTCGAGTATAAGCCGACCCGAATATAAGCCGAGGCACCTAGTTTTAACACACAAAAAATGGGAACACTTATTGACTCGAGTATAAACCTAGGGTGTCCATCTGCATGCCTCGCTGTGCCCGTGCCTCGCTGTGTCCGTGCGCATACCTCGCCGTGCGCATGCCGTGCCCATGCCTCGCCGTGCACATGCGCATGCCTTACTGTGTCCGTGTGCATGCCGCGCCATGTTCATGCCTCGCCGTGTCCATGCCTCACTTTGCCTGACTGTGTTCATGTGCATGCCTCACTGTGTCCATGACTAGACTGACGTTTAACATGGGAGTCTATGGAAGGGGTGCCGGGTTTGAAAAACCAGTTCTCCCCAGCCGTAGGTCCCCCAGACAACAAACTTTGCACCCGTATAGAGGAGAAATTGGGCTATATGTGTGCCAAGTTCCGGGTCCATGGGACCTACGACCGGCCAGTACCAGGTCCCCAAATTCACCAGAGAAATTACCATTTAACATGGGAGTCTATGGAAGGGGTGCCCGGGTTTGAAAAGTTTGTGCTCCCCAGCCGTAGGTCCCCCAGACAACAAACTTTGCACCCGTATAGAGGAGAAATGGGGCTACATGTGTGCCAAGTTCTGGGTCCAGGGGACCTACGACCGGCCAGTACCAGGTCCCCAAATTCACCAGAGATATTACCATATAACATGGGAGTCTATGGAAGGGGTGCCCGGGTTTGAAAAATTGGTGCTCCCTGGCCGTAGGTCCCCCGGACAACAAACTTTGCACACTTGTAGAGGAAGAGTGGGGCTACATGTGTGCCAAGTTCAGGGTCCAGGGGACATATGGCCGGGAGATCAGGCTCAAAAAGGGGACTCAAGTATAAGCAGAGGGGGGGCATTTTCGGCACAAAAAAATGTGCCTAAAAACTCGGCTTATACTCGAGTATATACGGTATATTTAAATTTCCTTTCTGTATATAAAAAAGAAACGAGAGAAAAGCGTATTGAAGACTAAAATAAAGACCCCCCCATGTATGCATAGCCATATATTGGACCCGTGGTTTTCTGTTCTCTAGCCCATGGTGCCAGATAGACATTGTAGTGTGTAGGAAATCTTGGCAGGCACACACATCCTCCCATCCTGCAGACGAGAAGCCCGTTTCCCAGGTCCGTCTCCCGCTTGTCACCCAGATTACCCGATGACTGATGTATACGATTCTCCAATCCGTTTGGCCTAAATATTCTGCTCCTCTGACTTTCACTTGTGCTCACAATTTTATCACCGTCTGTCACAGAATGAAATGGATGGCACCGGGGCGGAGGAGCCTGCCCTCAATATTATTAGATAAATGATCTTCGGGAAATTGCCAATTCTGGAACTCCCTGCAGTGTTCTCACGGAAGGCAAAGGCGCTCCATTATATGTACTTTATAGAGAGAGACGGAAGGCAAAGGTGCTCCATTATATGTACTTTATAGAGAGAGACGGAAGGCAAAGGTGCTCCATTATATGTACTTTATAGAGAGAGAGCATATTCCAGGACGGAAGGCAAAGGCGCTCCATTATATGTACTTTATAGAGAGAGACGGAAGGCAAAGGCGCTCCATTATATGTACTTTATAGAGAGAGACGGAAGGCAAAGGCGCTCCATTATATGTACTTTATAGAGAGAGACGGAAGGCAAAGGCGCTCCATTATATGTACTTTATAGAGAGAGACGGAAGGCAAAGGTGCTCCATTATATGTACTTTATAGAGAGAGACGGAAGGCAAAGGTGCTCCATTATATGTACTTTATAGAGAGAGAGACGGAAGGCAAAGGCGCTCCATTATATGTACTTTATAGAGAGAGACGGAAGGCAAGGGTGCTCCATTATATGTACTTTATATAGAGAGAGACGGAAGGCAAAGGTGCTCCATTATATGTACTTTATAGAGAGAGACGGAAGGCAAAGGTGCTCCATTATATGTACTTTATAGAGAGAGACGGAAGGCAAAGGTGCTCCATTATATGTACTTTATAGAGAGAGACGGAAGGCAAAGGTGCTCCATTATATGTACTTTATAGAGAGAGACGGAAGGCAAAGGTGCTCCATTATATGTACTTTATAGAGAGAGACGGAAGGCAAAGGCGCTCCATTATATGTACTTTATAGAGAGAGACGGAAGGCAAAGGTGCTCCATTATATGTACTTTATAGAGAGAGAGGGAAGGCAAAGGTGCTCCATTATATGTACTTTATAGAGAGAGACGGAAGGCAAAGGTGCTCCATTATATGTACTTTATAGAGAGAGAGGGAAGGCAAAGGCGCTCCATTATATGTACTTTATAGAGAGAGACGGAAGGCAAAGGCGCTCCATTATATGTACTTTATAGAGAGAGAGCATATTCCAGGACGGAAGGCCAAGGTGCTCCATTATATGTACTTTATAGAGAGAGACGGAAGGCAAAGGCGCTCCATTATATGTACTTTATAGAGAGACGGAAGGCAAAGGCGCTCCATTATATGTACTTTATAGAGAGAGACGGAAGGCAAAGGTGCTCCATTATATGTACTTTATAGAGAGAGACGGAAGGCAAAGGCTCTCCATTATATGTACTTTATAGAGAGAGACGGAAGGCAAAGGTGCTCCATTATATGTACTTTATAGAGAGAGACGGAAGGCAAAGGTGCTCCATTATATGTACTTTATAGAGAGAGACGGAAGGCAAAGGTGCTCCATTATATGTACTTTATAGAGAGAGACGGAAGGCAAAGGTGCTCCATTATATGTACTTTATAGAGAGAGACGGAAGGCAAAGGCGCTCCATTATATGTACTTTATAGAGAGAGACGGAAGGCAAAGGCGCTCCATTATATGTACTTTATAGAGAGAGACGGAAGGCAAAGGCGCTCCATTATATGTACTTTATAGAGAGAGACGGAAGGCAAAGGTGCTCCATTATATGTACTTTATAGAGAGAGACGGAAGGCAAAGGCGCTCCATTATATGTACTTTATAGAGAGAGACGGAAGGCAAAGGTGCTCCATTATATGTACTTTATAGAGAGAGACGGAAGGCAAAGGTGCTCCATTATATGTACTTTATAGAGAGAGACGGAAGGCAAAGGTGCTCCATTATATGTACTTTATAGAGAGAGACGGAAGGCAAAGGCGCTCCATTATATGTACTTTATAGAGAGAGACGGAAGGCAAAGGCGCTCCATTATATGTACTTTATAGAGAGAGACGGAAGGCAAAGGTGCTCCATTATATGTACTTTATAGAGAGAGACGGAAGGCAAAGGCTCTCCATTATATGTACTTTATAGAGAGAGAAGCTTTTATATTGGGTAAGAACACTACTGACTATAGATATGTCCTTTGGAACCTCAAGCCAAACTCTAGGCAGATCTATTGCAGTTGTAGATTTATTTTAATAATTTTGTGTAATTTTTTTTTTTTTAACCACTTCAATACCAGGCACTTATACACCTTCCTGCCCAGACCAATTTTCAGCTCTGTCGCAATTTGAATGACAATTGCGCAGTCGTGCTACACTGTACCCAAACTAAATTTGTATCATTTTGTTCCCACAAATAAAACTTTATTTTGGTGGTATTTGATCACCTCTGCGATTTTTATTTTATTTTTTGCTAAAGAAATAAAAAAAAAGACCGAAAATGTTGAAAAACATTTTTTTTTTTAAATTTACAAAACTTTGTAAATAAGTTTGTTTTCTCCTTCACTGGTGGGGCTGCACTGACGGGCACCGATGAGGTGGCATTGATGAGCACTAATATGCGGCACTGATAGGCGGCACGCATGCCAAATCCTTCTGGGGCTGAAGTGGGTAATGCATCCACTGGCATGCAATTTTGCATCTTCGCCCTGGGCACTGATTGACCTCGCCACTGCTCAATGGCTTGCCATGGTCTGTGGTTTGCCACTCTGGGTTGCAAATGCTGTATTGCGTGCCATTCTAGGCTGCCATGCTCTGTTTTGTACCACCCTGAGCTGCCATGCTCTGTTGTACCACCCTGAGATAGCATGCTCCGTGTTGTGTCACCCTGAGCTGCCATGCTCCATGTTGTACCACCATGAGCTGCCATGCTGCACACCCTAGCAGTCTGGGCTGGCATGCTGCACACCCTAGCAGTCTGGGCTGGCATGCTGCACACCCTAGCAGTCTGGGCTGGCATGCTGCACACCCTAGCAGTCTGGGCTGGCATGCTGCACACCCTAGCAGTCTGGGCTGCCATGCTTCACATTCAAACACTCTGAGCTGCGCTGCTCCTTATTTCAGTAGCATGTGCACTACTCGGTTGGGGTCCAGCCTGCATCCTGATTTAGCTCTATGAGATCATTCAGCAGGAAAAGTGTTTTTCCAATACAAGGTCTCCAGACTCCTCTTTCATGTTTCATATATTCCAATTCTGGTAACTGACCCTTAACCTATACGGAAAGGCTGCGCTCTGCTCTGAGCCTGAAGTTTCTATTTTTGAGTGCAGGCAGAGGTTTTACAGATGCAAAGTGTTGAACTTTGCTCGGTCCCATAGGAGACACTTGTCGCTGTTGTTTTCATATCATTGTGAAGTCCTACTTTTTTTGGAAGTGGCTTTCCCTCATATGTTTCTTTACTGCATCAGCAGTTATGATAGTTTTATATATATATATATATATATATATATATATATATATATATATATATATATATATAGCATATGTTCTATATTGTTAGATGGCTATATACTATACTTATGACATCATTATTACTATCACACTCTGTCATCTGCACCACCATTGGCTGTACATTATAAGAGTTAGTCCTACGAAAACAAAATTATTCCAGAAAAGCTTTAATCTAAAGCGAGCCATGTTTTTCTTTTTTTTCTTGGTGATCAGTCTAAAATATTTGACTGCATATAGAACCTTGATGTTGCTTATTTGAAGTGAGCATGTTCTTACACAGCCCCTACCTTCCTAAGGTCTTTGATACCGCAACAGCAAGATCTGCCTGCCATAGTTCCTGACCCTTTTCCTAACTGCCTAGTAATATAGAATACAGTGGAACCTTGGATTACGAGCATAATCCGTTCCAAGAGAATGCTTGTAATCCAAAGCACTCGCATATCAAAACGAATTTCCCCATAGAAGTCAATGGAAACTAAGATAATTAGTTCCGCATTGACTTCTGTGGCATGCAATACCGCATGTGGCCATAGGTGGGGGGGAGAGGCGGAGAGCCTCGGAAATACTAAGGGACAGCTCAGCTGATCTCGGAAAGGTTCAAAAACACTTAAGAACGGAGTATTTCTCAGTGATTCTGAGTATTTTCGAACGGCTCAGGAATGTCACCGGCGCCCCCGCACCTCAGGCCAAATGCGGTACTGCACACCCAATTAGCATTACAGCGCTCGCAAACCAAAAAAAAAAAAACATGCTCGTTATTCAAAATGCTCGGTAACCGCATTACTCATAAACCAAGGTTCCACTGTACATACAAATGCAGCAGGCATGGTGTGAGTTCCTCATAATGGGCTTAGCAGGTGTACAGACCCAGGAACTCGCCTCAGAAATGCTGGGAACCCCTCATATTGGGCACAGTAGGTGTTTAGATCTGAGAACTGAGCCCAAGGATGGTGGGGACCCCTCATAATGGGAACAGTAGGTGTACAGACCCAGGAACCCCTCATGATGGGCACAGTAGGTATGTAGATCTGAGCACTGAGCCCAAGAATGGTGGGAACCCCTCATAATGGGCACAATAGGTGTGTAGATCTGAAAATTGAGCCCAAGGATGGTGTGAACACCTCATAATGGGCACAGTAGGTGTGTAGCTCTGAGAATTGAGCCCAAGGATGGTGGGAACCACTCATAATGGGCATAGTAGGTGTGTAGATCTGAGAACTGAGCCCAAGGATGGTGGGAACCCTTATTATGAACTCAGCAGATGTGCAGAACCCTGCTCAGGCATTTAGGGAACCCCTTCTAATGGGCACAGTAGCTGTGTCGATCTGAGAACTGAGCCCAGGGATAGTGGGAACCCCTCATAATGGGCCCAGTAGGTGTGTAGATGTGAGAACTGGGCCCAAGGATGGTGGGAACCCCTCATAATGGGCCCAGTAGGTGTGTAGATCTGGCAACTGAGCCCAAGGATTGTGAGAACCCTTATAATGAACTCAGCAGATGTGCAGACCCCAAAACCCAGCTCAGGCATGGTGGTGACCCCTTCTAATGGGCAAAGCAGGTGTACAGACCCAAGAACTAGGATCAGGTATGGTGTGAATAATGGGTACAGGTATGGTGTGAATAATGGGTACAGCAGGTGTAAAGACCTGAGAACTTGGCACAAGAATGGTGGGAACCCCTTGTAATGGGTGCAGCAGCTGTACAGACCTGGGAACTCGGCTCAGGAAAGGTGGGAACCCCTCGTAATGGGCATAGCAGTTGTGCATGCGAAAGAACACAGCTCAGCGAAGGTGAAAAACCCTACAATGTGCTGTCGTCTCTCCCCCTCTCTCTCGCTGCCTGATAGGAATCCCCATCGTGAACTGAGTTAAAATGCTTGTAAAATCCTATAATCCACTCTATTACAGTATTATATAATGTACAATGTGTGTGTTTCTGTAATAGAATTGTGCCAAATACCATCATTATATCGCCGCTCTTCGCTTCTGTGACCCGCTGGAGCTCTCTTCCCCGCAATTATATTACAGAAACACGCACATTGTACATTATATACTACTGTAATAGAGTGGTTTATAGGATTTTACAAGCATTTATAACTTGGTGCTTATTTTTGGGGTAGGCCTTATATTGCAGCCCTCCTGGAAAATCCCGCTAGGTCTTACTTTCGGGGAAACGCGGTAGTGCCCCGTTGATAGTGTCAGTTTGGGGGATGGTACTACATCACTGGTGTCAATTGGTGGAATAGTGTTGGCACTCCTCCTGACGGCCTTTTTTCGAAGATCTCCTAAAGTTTAGCTCAGAATGCTTGTACAGTGGAACCTCGGATTGCGAGTAACGCAGTTAACAAGCGCTTTGCAATACGAGCACTGTATTTTTTAAAAAGGCCTGACTCGGTTTGCGAGTGTTGTCTCGCAAAACGATCAGGATTCAAGCCAAAGCGGTGTGCAGTACCGCATTTGGCCTGAGGTGGTGGGGCATCGGAGTCGAAGGGCGCCGTTCAGAAATGTTCGGAAAGCTGTCCTCAGGCTATTCCGTGTGTTTCAGGGGCTCTCTGGCGCCCGCCCCACCTCTGGCTACATGCAGTATTGCATGCCATTGAAGTCAATGCGGAACAAATTATTTTAGTTTCCATTGACTTCAATGGGGAAACTCGCTTTGATATGCGAGTACTTTGGATTACGAACATTCTCCTGGAACAGATTATGCTCGTAATCCGAGGTTCCACTGTATAGAAAGGAATTTAGAAACATTTTCAGTAGGGTTGTCCCGATACCGATATCGGTATCGGGACCGATACCGAGTATTTGCGGGAGTACTCGTACTCCCGCAAATACCCCCGATACTGAAATAGAATACTTGTTCCCCCCCCCGCCGCCACAAACCCGTCGCCGCAAACCGCAAAGCCGCCGCCGTTAATCAGCGTGCGGGGAACATTACAGCTTTCGTTTGAATAGCTGTATCCCCGCCGCTTATAGAAACTCCCCCTTGCACGGGATTGGACGGATGATCTGTCCAATCGCGCGCAAGGGGGAGTGTCTATACGCGGCAGGGATACAGCTATTCAAACGAAAGCTGTAATGTTCCCCGCACGCTGATTAACGGCGGCACGTGCAGCATCATCAAGGTATGTAGGACATGGCTGCATTATGTGGGGGGCATGGCTGCATTATGTGGGGGGCATGGCTGCATTATGTGGGGGGCATGGCTGCATTATGTGGGGGGCATGGCTGCATTATGTGGGGGGCATGGCTGCATTATGTGGGGGACATGGCTGCATTATGTGGGGGACATGGCTGCATTATGTGGGGGACATGGCTGGAATATGTGGGGGACATGGCTGGAATATGTGGGGGACATGGCTGGAATATGTGGGGGACATGGCTGGAATATGTGGGGGACATGGCTGCATTATGTGGGGGACGTGGCTGCATTATGTGGGGGACATGGCTGGAATATGTGGGGGACATGGCTGGAATATGTGGGGGACATGGCTGGAATATGTGGGGGACATGGCTGGAATATGTGGGGCACATGGCTGGAATATGTGGGGGACATGGCTGCATCTGTGGGGGGACATGGCTGCATATGTGGGGGGACATGGGTGCATTTGGGGACACATTTACAAAAAGTATCGGTATTCGGTATCGGAGAGTACATAAAATAAAGTATCGGTACTTGTACTCAGTCCTAAAAAAGTGGTATCGGGACAACCCTAATTTTCAGCCATTCATAACATCACATAAGCACCATGACTGCGTGGAACTCCATGTGAGGTTATCTTTAAACACAGCAGGATGTGCTAAAGTTGGTAGTTGCAGGGATTGGGACTCTTCAGCTCTATTTTAATGTATCTCTTAGCTATTAGCATGATGAAGTCTTCCTCCAGGAATCTGTGGTCAGGAAAAGGGAAGCTGAGCTGGACTTTTTAATCAGCCACCCCTGGGAGCGCAATGAACAATCGCCATAAATAGAAGAATGGTCAAGCTGACCAGAACCTCTTAGCGTTAAAGCTCCCCTCTAGGCATACCAAATATCCTTAAGCCCCCCTCGCGCTCATTCAGGGCGCCATGCTCAGGAGGTGGGGTCATGAGACTCTGCACTCACCATCATTCCTCAGTCTTCCAAGTTAGAAGATAGAGGACATCCAGTGGTGAAAGAGAGTAGTGCAGAAGACCGTTCTGTATTGTTCCTAAAAGACAACTGGATTTTTTTTATACTCCTCTAATAATGCCTGCTGTGTACTTCACCATCTTTCGCCCGGATTCACAAGTTACGCCGACGTAAGTGCAAATGTGCGCCGTCGTATCTGTGCGCCAGACCCACAAACAGATATGCGCCTAAAGCCAGGCTACACCCCGCCGACGTATCTTGCTTACGCCAGCGTAGGGTGGGCGCACATTTAGGCTTTAGTGCATGGTGCCGCTCCCATTGATTAGCCATTCAAACATGCAAATGAGGGAAATACGGTGATTCACGAACTTATGTGCCCCCGACGCAGGCTACGAGTGGTGCGCGTAAGTTGTACGTTCAGCATAAAGTTATTCCCCATAAAGGAGGCGCAACCCAGCAGCAGACATGCAAAGGTCTGCACCAGGAAACGCAAGCCGCCGTATTTTACGTTGGACGTGTGACTGGCTGGACGTAGGCTACGTTCACGTCGTACGAAGTGATCCGGCGTAGTTTAGGCAGTTGTTCCGACGTGGTTGTGAGCAGGCGCAGGGGGATGAGTCCACGGCGCATGCGCAGTTCGTAATACGTATCTGGCGCTCGGCCCATCATTTGCATGGGGTCACGCCTCATTTGCATGGGTCACGCACACTTCCACCTATGCCGGCCTACGCCTTTGAATGCTACGCCACGCTGGCGCAGAGTTGGGAGCACTGGCTTGCTGAATTCAATGCTTGCCTCTCCGCGCTACACCGGCGTGGCGTACAGCATTTGTGCTGCGGCGGCGTAATGTGCGCCAACACTCTGTGAATCCGGGCCTCTGTGTCCAGTGGATCCAGTCCCAAAGTAGACCAGGTGCCTTTTCATGGTGCCATCTCTGTGGTGTAGTCTTACGAGGGGGAAACCCACCACTAAGCTAATAGAACAAGTTCATGTCACTCACCCAGTGACTTTGACCCCGAAAAAAACCTTTGCCAGACAAAAAAGGATTTAGTTAATATTTGGGGCATTTAGAACAGATTTTTTGAAAAAAAATAGTTATGAATCGTTTGGGATGGGAAAGGGGTACCGGGAGTTCAACTTTAAGTAGTGTGTTTGGAAAATTAAAAGAAACTGAAGAAAATTTAATAAATTACAAGCAACGTGAAAAATATATAAACGGGTAGAGAAGTGCGTTGGTCACTAGTGGCAAAAATGTCACACCCACGGCATGTGCAATGACGTCAAACAGGCTCCGCCCTACATGTTTCGTGACAACTCGGGGATTGAACCCAGAGGATTGGCATGAAAGCCAGCCAACCAGCCAGCATTTTCATGAGAAGTCAGCAGCTGCAGCCTCCTTGTTTTTCATGACTGAATTCCCACAGATGAAACCTGGGTGGTCACTTAGGAAACATGTAATCGTTTCAATCACGTTTAATTCTAAGTTGCTCCCTATTTAAAGCTGGCATTACATGGTTAGAAGTAGGGTTGTCCAGATACCACTTTTTTAAGACCGAGTACAAGTACCGATACTTTTTTTCAAGTACTGGCCGATACCGAATACCGATACTTTTTTTAATCTCATGTGACAGCAGCACGTGTCAGTAGTTTTTTTTTTTTTTTTTTTTTTATCTTTAACAATTTGTTTTAAATTTTTTACAATATTTTTTTTTACAATTTTTTTTAATTTATTTATAATGCTTTCTTTTTTTTTAAGGGGGGGTGGACTGTGTCAGTGTGTTTTTTCTTTTATTTTTTTTATTATTTTCTACAATAATTTTTTTATTCTTTTTTTATTTATTTTTTATTCTTTATTTTATTTATTTTTTTCAGCCCTGTTGGGGGGCTTTGGTGAGATATCAGGGGTCTTAACAGACCTCTGACATCTCCCCTTTGAGACAGAGAAAGGGACTAGGGACACATGTTCCCCAGTCCCTTTCTCAGCAGCATCAGCTGCGCTGAAAATGAATGGAGTGAAGACAGCGTCTTCTCTTCATTCATAAACTGAAACATTGTAATCACAGTTTACGATGTTTCAGTCATGTGAATGGACCGAGTCAGTGATCACTGACTCTGTCCATTCGGAGCCGGATTTACCGGCTCCTACCCCGCTCTCCATCCTGACAGTTCCCGGGGGTGGAGAAGGAGCACGGAAGGGGAGAGAAACACGCCAGGAATACACGGCGATAATACACGGAGGAATACATGGAGGAATACACGGCGGGATACACGCCGGAATACACTATATAGCCTGTAACTTCCCCATGCACTGATCACCCCTGACAGTACAGGTATCTGGTGAAGCATCGGAAACATTTGCCCGAGTACAAGTACTCGGGCAAATGCTTGGTATCGGTACCGATACTAGTATCAGTATCGGGACAACCCTAGTTATAAGAAACGGTCGTATTTGATAAAGATCTGACGAACGTGGATGCAATAACGCCATCATTGTATTGAAATATTCCCCATAGTGGTCAACATATTATCGATCATTGACTACATAAATGGTACATTCTTGATCAATCAATGGAAATTATGTAAAGATTTTTTGGGCTTTGTGAACCCTCCCACTCACCAACTATATTTAAATGGAAGATCTTTCTTTTTGTTGCTTTTTACTTCCGGGATTAAATTTTAACACACACACAGGCTTTTTAAAATGGTTTTCGATCGATTCCACTACTAACCTTTAGAAAACCGATCATTTATGCTACAAATATCCGACATGACTGATTTTTTTGTTTTGCCATACAACTTTGCATTTTGAGATAGGATAGAGAGTGTCTGTGAACAGCAATTTTAAAGTCTTGCCACAGATTCTCAATGTGATTTAGGTCTGGACTGTGACTGGGCCGTTCTAACACATGAATATGCTTTGTTGTAAACCATTCCATTGTAGCTCTGGCTGTATGTTTAGGGTCGTTGTCCTGCTGGAAGGTGAACCTCCCCCCAGTCTCAAGTCTTTTGCAGACTCTAACAGGTTTTCTTCTAAGATTGTCCTGTATTTGGCTCCATCCATCTTCCCATGAACTCTGACCAGCTTCCCTGTCCCTGCTGAAGAAATGCATTCCCACAACATGATGCTGCCACCACCATGTTTCACAGTGGGGATGGTGTGTTCAGGGTGATAGCATTTTGCTTTTAGGCCAAAAAGTTTGTTTGCTCTCATCTGACCAGAGTACCTTCTTCCACATGTTTGCTGCCCCTCCCCCCACATGGTTGCTCACAAACTGCAAACAGGACACTTATGACTTTCTTTCACCAATGTCTTTCTTCTTGTCACTCTTCCATAAAGGTCAGATTTGTGGAGAGCACCACTAATAGTTGTCCTGTGGACAGATTCTCCCACCTGAGCTGTGGATCTCTGCAGCTCCTCCAGAGTTCCCATGGGCCTCTTGGCTGCTTCTCCGATGAATGCTCTCCTTGCCCGGCCAGTCAGTTTAGGTGGACGGTCATGTCTTGGTAGATTTGCAGTTGTCATACTCTTTCCATTTTCGGATGATGGATTGAACAGTGCTCCGTGAGATGTTCAAAGTTTGGGATATTTTTTATGACATAACCCTGCTTTATACTTTTACACAACTTTATCCCTGACCTGTCTGGTGTGTTCATTGGCCTTCATGATGTTGTTTGTTCACTAAGGCTCTCTAACAAACCTCTGAGGGCTTCGCAGAACAGCTGTATTTATACTGAAAATTAATTACACACAGGTGGTCTCTGCTTACTAATTAGGAGACTTCTGAAGGCAATTGGTTCCACTAGATTTTAGTTGGGGGTATCAGAGTAAAGGGGGCTGAATACAAATGTACCCCCCCCTCACCACCATTTAAAATTCAAGCCCCCCCCCCTCACCATTGCAAGCCCCCTCACGATCATTGCAACCCTCCCCCTTCATCATTATAAGCCCCTCATTGCAAACCCCCCCTCACAATCATTAATTGCAAACCGATCATGATCATTGCAAGCCCCCCCCCACCTCACCATCATAATTACATCATCATCATCATCCCCTCATTGCAAGCCCCCCCCTCGCCATCATTGTAAGCCCCTCCCCCCACAATCATTAATTGCAAGCCGATCAAGATCATTGCAAGCCCCCCCAATCATCATATCATCATCATCATCAGCCCCTCATTGCAACCCCCCCCTCACCTTTGCAAGCCCCCCTCACCATCATCAGCCCCTCATTGCAACCCCTCCTCACCATTGCAAGCCCCTCATTGCAAGCCCCCCCCCCACCTTCATCATTACATCATCAGCCCCTCATTGCAAGCCCCCCCCCCCGCCCACCATCATCATTATTAGCCCCCCCCCACCATCATCATCATCATCATGAGCCCCCCCCCCTCCACCATCATTATTACATCATCAGCCCCGCCCCACCATCGTCATTATTACATCATCATCAGCCCCCCCACCATCATCATTTTATCATCATCAGCCCCCCTTCACCATCGCAAGAACCTCCCCCCCCCCTGTCACCATCGTACGCCCCTCACAGCCTTTCTCCTTACTGTGCCAAACTGCTGTCACGGTCCCGCTGTGGCACGAAGCTCACAGTGTTGGTAACAGTTCTGGCGCGCTGTGATAAATGTCGCCCTCCTCCTCCTAGACCAGCTCGTGTGATAGAACCCTTGCTCTATCACACGAGCTAGTCTAGGAGGAGGAGGGCGGGACATTTATCACAGCGCGCCCAAACTGTTAACACTGTGATCTCCGTGACACAGGCGGGATCGCTGCGTTACAACCTGCCGTGTAAGCGGCGTTGCCTGTAAGGGTCGGATGGGCCGGTTAAAAGTCCTCGGCCCGCGGGCCGTAGTTTGAGGACCCTTGGTCTATCACATAAAATCCCAATAAAATACATTTAAATTTTTGGGTGTAACATGACAAAATGTAGAAAATTTCAAGGGGGGTATGAATACTTTTTCAAGGCGCTGTATAACTGCCATCTAAATTGGCCTTCAAGGAACAGTGGCCCGGATTCAGGTAGATTTGCCCCTTAGTTTCGGAGGCGCAGGGCAGCGTTTTTTCCCTGCGCCCCCGCAAATTTCCTGCGCTACCCGCGATTCACGGAGCCGTAGCTCCGTAAATTGCGTGTGCGCTGTGTAAACTTGCCCTGCGTAAGGGCGCCTAATGTAAATGATCCCGTAGGGGGCGGTAATCATTTAAATTAGGCGCGCTGCCGCGCCGAGCGTAAAGCACATGCTCCGTCGGGAAACTTTACCGACGTGCATTGCGGCAAATGACGTCGCAAGGACGTCATTTGCTTCAAAGTGAACGTGAATGGCGTCCAGCGCCATTCACGAATCACTTACGCAAACTACGTAGATTTCAAATTTCGCGATGCGGGAACGACGGGTATTCTTTAGCATTGGCTGCCCCTGCTTTTAGGATGTGCAACCTTACGCGAAACCCGACGTACGCAAACTACGTAAATTGCTTACGCAGGGCTCGCGCAACGTTGTGAATCGGTGTTAGTATGCAATTTGCATACTATACACTGAGCACAACGGGAACGCCACCTAGCGGCCATCGCAAGAATGCAGCCTAAGATATGCGGGCATAAGAGCCTTATGCCACGCAGATTTTAGGCTGCAGTCGGCGTAACGAGGTTCCTGAATCAGGAGCATTCGTAACGCCGGGGCAAGTAAGCAATTGCGCTGGGTAACCTATGGTTACACAGGCGCAATTGCTTCTTGAATCTGGGCCAATATTGGTAAATGGAACCACCTACAGAAAACGTCTTTTTTAAATAGCCTTTATTGCTTTTCTCGGAGAATGGTTTTGCAGCCACATCCTGCGATAGGAAACGTCCGAAGTGACAGATAACAGGAAGGGTTAAATCCCGCGGCTCTGCGGCAGAGTGAAATCGCACATGTCCAGTAGCCGTTAAATCCTGAGCGTTTCCTGTTTACGGAGAGTGTTGATAGGAATGGCGAGCGCAGCAGGAAAGCGGCAGAGCCAATATCTGCATACGTATGGATGTGTGTCCGTGTCATTACCTCACCCGTCCGTGTTTTCTCTGCGTTTCGTCCATTCGCTGCGTTCGCCTCTTCTCCCCTGTGTGTGCTTCAAGGATCCTCCAGCCTGATTGGTCATGGGTGTGTCACTCTGGAAATCTAATCAGCTGTTCAGAGAGCAGCCCGGGCCAGCTACAATAACAAGATAGTCTTCCTACCCCCCCCCCCCCCCCCCAACCCCAACCCCCCCTCTGCTTTCCATTAACACTATGAATGGGTCAGGTTTATTTACTGATGTTTTTCTAAAAGCTCTACCCTTAAATAATTTGCAGACGGTCATGGATTTATTGTGCATGCCAGCTGAAGGTTGAGATCAGCCTTGCAGTGGGCGTCTTTGCTCTGCAAACTGTTGGGAGGGAGGAAAATACATTTTTTTAAAGAATTTACACAACAGGCAGAACTTGGTTAATTATGACATATATAGCTGGATTCAGATAGCTTTACGCCGGCGTATCAGTAGATACGCCGACGTAACTCTGAATCTACGCCGTCCTAAATTTAAGCGTATTCTGGAAACCAGATACGCTTAAATTAGGCTAAGACACGAGCGGCGTAAGTCTCCTACGCCGTCGTATCTTGGGGTGCAATATTTACGATGTCCGCTAGGTGGCGCTTCCGTTGAGTTAGGCGTAGAGGGCCATATTCTGAGTAAAGTTACGATGGAGTATCTCAGGATACTCCATCGTATCTCTCTTTTTTGGGCCGCGTATCTATGCGAGTGATTCTTAGAATCATTTTCGCATAGATACGCTGAAGATCTGACAGGTGTAAGTCACTTACACTGTCGGATCTTAAATGTAATTACTCCGCCGGCCGCTAGGTGGCGTTTACGTTCAGGTCTCATTTGTTTATGCAAATGACCTGATACGCCGATTCCCGAACGAACTCGCGTCGCGTAACCGTCGCTTACATCGTTTGCGTAAGCGTAAACTTACCCGTGCTATATGAGGGGTAAGTTTACGCCAGTCCCACGTAGGCCATGTTAAGTATGGCGTCTGGCTCGCGTCGTGTTTTCCCGTCGGGTACGTCGTTTTACTAAGTCGTTCTTGAATACGACTTTACGTCAATGACGCACACGTCGGCGTCATTGACGTTTTACGCCGAGAACTGGAGCATGCACACTGGGCTATTTTAAGCCCGGCGCATGCGCAGTTCATTAGAAGCGCTTAATTTAAATACAAGCCGCCCACTTGGAGATACGCGGGGATACGCCGGGCCATTTACACTCCGCCGCCCCAAACTACGGAGCAAGTGTTTGGGGAATACAGCACTTGCTCCTGTAGGTTGGGGCGGCGGAGTGTAAATGGCTTACGCACCGCCCACCTAGAATCTTAGAGAATATGGCCCAGAATATGCAAATGACTAGATACGCCGATTCAGAAACGTACGTGTGCCCGGCGCATTTTTTTTACGTCGTTTACGTACGCCTTTTTCCGGCGTAAAGTTAGTCGAACAAATAGCTGGCCTAGTCAATGTTAAGTATTCAAGTCCCGCGTTGAAATTTTTATGTCGTTTGCGTAAGTTGTCCGTGAATGGGGCTGGACGTAATTTACGTTCACGTCGAAAACAATACGTCCTTGCGGCGTACTTTGGAGCAATGCACACTGGGAGATGTACAAAACGTCGTAAAAAACTTCAATCACGTCGGGTCACCAATCATTTACATACAATACGCCCCCCTCATCCTCATTTGAATTAGGCGCCCTTACGCCGGCCCCATTTACGCTATGCCGCCGTAACTTAGGAGGCAAGTGCTTTGTGAATACAGCACTTTCCTTTTCTGACTTACGGCGGCGTAGCGTAAATACGATGCACAGGCACTGATTGGGCATGTACTGACAGGCGTTAAAGTGGTTGTAAAGCCAACCAGACATCTTGCACCTAGAGGTAAGCCTAGATTAACCACTTAACGACCGCCGCATGTATATATACGTCCACAGAATGGCACGTACAGGCAGATGGGCGTACAGGTACGTCCCTGCCTTTCCGCGGGTCCGATCTGGACCCCCCCGTTACATGCGGCGGTCGGTAGCTCTGGGAGCGATCCGGGATGAGGGCCCGGCTATTCGTTTCTAGACACCCCCCCCCCCCGCGATCGGTCCCCGGAGCTGAAGAATGGGGAGAGCCGTATGTAAACACGGCTTCCCCGTTCTTCACTGTGGCGGCGCATCGATCCTGTCATCCCTTTTATAGGGAGACACAATCGATGACGTCAGACCTACAGCCACACCCCCTTCAGTTGTAAACACACACTAGGTCACACATAACCCCATCTGCGCCCCCTTGTGGTTAACTCCCAAACTGCAACTGTCATTTTCACAGTAAACAATGCATTTTAAATGCATTTTTTGCTGTGAACATGACAATGGTCCCAAAAATGTGTCAAAATTGTCCGAAGTGTCCGCCATAATGTCGCAGTCACGGAAAAAATCGCTGATCGCCGCCATTAGTAGTAAAAAAAAATATATATATATAAAAATGCAATAAAACGATCCTCTGTTTTGTAAACGCTAGAAATTTTGCGCAAACCAACCGATAAACGCTTATTGCGATTTTTTTTTTTACCAAAAATATGTAGAAGAATACGTATCGGCCTAAACTGGGGGAAAAAATGTTTTTTATATATTTTTGGGGGATATTTATTATAGCAAAATTGACACTCTATTTTTGCTTTTAGCGCAAAAAATAAAAACCACAGAGGTGATCAAATACCACCAAAAGAAAGCTCTATTTGTGGGGAAAAAAAGGACGTAAATTTTGTTTGGGAGCCACGTCGCACGACCGCGCAATTGTCTGTCAAAGCGACACAGTGCCGAATCGCAAAACCTGGCCTGGGCTTTTAGCTGCATTTTGGTCCGGGGCTTAATTGGTTAAGGCTTACCTGTAGATGCAAGAAATATCTCCTTAACCTACACGGTTAAGGAGATATTGGCTGAAAACACTGCACCCCCCCGCTGGCATGTTATTCTGCTGGACGTCATATAACGCCCCGTCAGGTTAACCAAACCACTTCCCAGCCGTCAATCTGCTATTGTCCAGGCGGGAAGTGGTTAAGAAATAACTAAAGTTAAAACTTTTTATCTTCTAGTGGAAGTTTAGAAAAATTCCTCACCCCACCTCCATTCTAAACCCATCAGCCACTTTAAGACCAGGACTTTTCTGGAAGATTTTTCTTTTACATGAAAAAAATCTGTATTTTTATTTTTTTGCTAGAAAATTACTTGGAACCCCCCAAACATTTTTTTTAAAGCAGAGGCCATAGAGAATAAAGTGGTGGGTGTTGAAAGCAGTTTTTTTTTTTTTCACGCTTTGAAATTGTGCACGCTCCATGCAACAGCAACAAACGGTGTACATGTTATTATCTTAGGTGATGTTTTAAAAGCCTTTACAGATTAGCACTTTAGATTTACACAGAATTACTGCCCCACGATCTGAGGTTTGCAGGGATACTTCGCGTTTTTTTTTTTTATCTCTTTTTTTTTATTAACCACTTGTGGACCACCCGCTTTCGTTTTACATCGGTACTTTGGCGTAGAATACCAGGGTTATGACAGCAGATAGCTGCCATATAACCCCAGTATATTCTTAAACAGCGGACGGTCCTCTTTCTGATAAGTGGTCTTTTATTCGGGGCGGGAGACAGGGACCCCCTCCCGCCGCTTACCGGAGTAATCGGTAGCGGTGGGGCCGATTGGGTCCTCTCCCCTCATGGCGCTGAGTGAGGGAAAGATGGCTCCATAACATTGGATAACAGCCCTCACGCATGTAAAAAATAAATGTCTAAAATAAAAAAAATAAAACTTTCCCCTTCAAGACCATTGGGCGGAAGTGACGTTTGACGTCACTTCCGCCCAATGGTCCGCCCAGGGGAAAGTTTTTTTTTTTTTTTTTTAGACATTTATTTTTTATTGCATTTAAAGTGATATTAAAGGTTCACTTTTTTTTTAACCACTTAAGACCCGGACCTTTATGCAGGTAAAGGACCTGGCCAGTTTTTGCGATTCGGCACTGCGTCGCTTTAACTGACAATTGTGCGACGTGGCTCCCGAACAAAATTGACGTCCTTTTTTCCCCACAAATAGAGCTTTCTTTTGGTGGTATTTGATCACCTCTGCGGTTTTTATTTTTTGCGCTATAAACAAAAATAGAGCGACAATTATGAAAAAAATGCAATATTTTTTACTTCTTGCTATAATAAATATCCCCCAAAAAGATATAAAAAAACTATTTTTTTCCTCAGTTTAGGCCGATACGTATTCTTCTACCTATTTTTGGTAAAAAAAAACTGTCCTGTGAATTAAAGGGGTTGTAAAGGTACAATTTTTTTTTCCTAAATAGCTTCCTTTACCTTAGTGCATATCGTATTGCGTGCTCCGGCGTATAGCGCACACCCCTAAAGTGGACCCGCATTCCTGTAAAAAAAAAAAACATTTTAGTACTTACAGTTTTGGTGTCTTGCGCGGCGGCCTCGACGGGTCCGGCGTCCGTCGGTGGGTCCGGCGTCCGTCTGCGGCTTCGGGTGTCCTCTTCGTCAGGTCCGTCTGCGGCTTCGGGTGTCCTCTTCGTCGGGTCCGTCTGCGGCTTCGGGTGTCCTCTTCGTCGGGTCCGTCTGCGGCTTCGGGTGTCCTCTTTGTCGGGTCCGTCTGCGGCTTCGGGTGTCCTCTTCGTCGGGTCCGTCTGCGGCTTCGGGTGTCCTCTTCGTCTGGTCCGGCGTCCTTCTGCGGTGTCCTCCCCGCTCGATTCCCGCGCCGAGTTTGAACACTGCGCCGGCATATACCGAGCGCAGTACACTCGGGTATAGTCGGGCAGGCTCGGCTCCTCTCGCGCTCACGTCCTGGATGTGAGTGCGAGAGGAGCCGAGCCTGCCCGACTATACACGAGTGTACTGCGCTCGGTATATGCCGGCGCGGTGTTCAAACTCGGCGCGGGTATCGGCGTATATCGCGCACCCACGATTTTGCCCTGATTTTCAGGGCAAAAAAAGTGCGCGGTATACGCCGATAAATACGGTACCTCATCCTTCCATTTTGCTTTTAAATGTCCTTATTTCTTCTGAGAAATCCTCACTTCCTGTTCTTCTGTCTGTAACTCCACACAGTAATGCGAGGCTTTCTCCGTGGTGTGGAGTGTCATGCTCGCCCCCTCACTTGGACTACAGTAGAGTCAGGACGCTCTCTACGTTGCAGATAGAGAAAGGAGCTGTGTGTTAGTGGGCGTCCTGACTCTTCTGTATTCCAGGGGAGGGGGCGAGCACGACACTCCACACCAGGGAGAAAGCCTCGCATTACTGTGTGGAGTTACAGACAGAAGAACAGGAAGTGAGGATTTCTCAGAAGAAATAAGGACATTTAAAAGCAAAATGGAAGGATGAGGTAAGTGAAGGAGGACTGCACTAAGGTAAAGGAAGCTATTTAGGGGAAACATTTTTTTACCTTTACACCCCCTTTAAGTAGGCGCATAAAAGTAAAAGACAAACTTATCCTGTGAACAGTATTCATTTATTCCTATAGAAAAGTCGTCCAACGCTGTGACATATAATAGATGGCCTTTCCCTGGGAATGGAGATTTGTCCACACATAAGTGGTCAGGAGCCCCTATGTGGCTCCCAGGAGGCTGGACAGTGAAAATCTATGGGGGATGGGGACAAGGTAGCCTGAGACTTGAGGAGGGGGGAATGTATTATGATAGGAGTGCAAATAATGGATAGGATTTCCTGTCCTTATCCTTTTTCTACCCTTGTTGGGTAGATTTTTCACTTCCTGCCTTGGTGGCCTGCAACAAACTGCAGTGAGCTGACATTCCTGTTTCCTGTTCCTTCAACGTGGATCCTTCGTTTTTCCTTTAGAACCTCCCTGTGGCTGGAGATGGGGGTCACTGCCTCACTAATGGAATTTCTGTAGGGATTTAATGGCAAATATACTTCAGCGAGGAGGAAGAGGAAGTTGGAAATCGGCAATGTCATGGTGGTCATTTAGAGAAGACGTTTGGTGAAGTCTTCCTAACACTTAAGATGCTGCATATTGTATTTATAAACATTGACATACACTATATTGTCAAAAGTATTGGGACACCTGCCTTTACACGCACATGAACTTTAATAGCCTCCCAGTCTAAGTCCCTAGGGTTCAATATTGAGTTGGCCCACCCTTTGCAGTTAAAACAGCTTCAACTCTTCTGGAAAGGCTGTCCACAAGGTTTAGGAGTGTGTCTATGGGAATGTTTGACCATTCTTTGTGAGGTCAGGCACATGTTGGACAAGAAGGCCTGGCTCAGTCTCCACTCTAATTCATCCCAAAGGTGTTCTATCAGGTTAAAGTCAGGAATCTGTGCAGGCCAGTCAAGTTCCTCCACCCCAAACTCGCTCATCCATGTCTAATAAAATAAAATCATTCTATCACCATTTGTGTGGTGCATTTACTGCTTTCTACATATCTGAATTTCCTTTAGGACCCCATCCTTTGTTTGGGATTGCTTTGGTACATGGGAGCAGCTTCACCGAAGCAATTCCTTTTAGGCCCCAGTCACACCTGAGCGTGGCGTTTTCAGCACGATTTTTGCCGCGATTTTGACGCGTTTTTTTTACAAGTATTTCAGCAGTAGTGGTTGGAACTATCATCAACTCACGACTCGACTACGCAAACTCCCTCTACTTAGGACTACCGAAATACCAGATTTCACGTCTACAAGTGGTCCAGAACACAGCAGGCAGACTGGTAACAGGTAAAAAGCTGTGGGAATCAGTCTCCCCGGTCTTGAGGTCCCTCCACTGGCTGCCCGTACAGGACCGGGTGACATCTCGGAAGACTGTCAATCAAGATGGAACGCCCGCTCCCGAAGACCCATACCCGGAAGCGACGGAGAAGATGCATCTCGAAAACGGTAAGTACAGCTCATATTTTAAAACAACTAGCCGATTCCCCTAGACAAAACGAGCAGGAATCTAAGGGGAAAAGAGAAAAAAATACTTAATTGGGTGAACTCCCGCTTTAAGCGAGAAAATAAAACCCTACGTCACCAAGCGCGTGCTCCGGTCAACCAACCAAAACCTTTTCCAAATTCCTAAATCCCGCTACAAATCGAAGGGAGAACGTAGATTTTCGGTCCAAGGACCACGGCTCTGGAATGCTCTACCCAGGACCATCCGCTTGGAGGAAAACCATCGGGCATTTAGGAAAAAACTAAAGTCCCACCTCTTCTGAAAGACCGGTACGACGCTGGATGCCAAGGCGATTAAGTTTGCATTTGTTGCGCTATACAAGTTACTCACTCAAGTCAAAAGGTCACCAATGTAAAAAGCAGAAAAACGCCTAAATTTGCCTAAAAAAAAAAGTCCCAGAACTTGCTTGAGCTTCAGGCGTTTTGGAGATTTTAGCTTCAGGCGTTTTGGAGATTCTAGCTTCAGGCGTTTTGGAGATTCTAGCTTCAGGCGTTTTGGAGTGGAGATGTGAACCATCTACAAAACGCTGAGGTGTGAATGGGGCCTAAAAGCTGAATTCCAAGCATTTGTTATTTGATACATAGGTACAACTTGGACCAATGTTTGTATATATGTTCTAGACTTGGCCAGTCCCTGTGGAAATCGCTGTAGTAGCCACCGCAACCCTTACGGGTCCCATGCCGAGCGGTTGCTGTGCTGTATAGTAACTAGTGGAGAGGTGGGGTGGTGATGTCACGATCATGACCTCATCCAATCGTGGAAAGGTTTTGATTCCTTGAGAAAGATGCAAGGCATTCTCTGAAAGGCACCCATGCAGGTGACCTCTGTAGTTAATATGCAGCTTTGCAGCCAATTGGTGTAGAACTTGGAAGAAGACCAAAAAACACTGTAATGTAAAAAAGAGCAGAAAAGCGCCTCTAAGTACCGTATATACTCGAGTATGAGCCGACCCAAATATAAGCCGAGGCCCTAATTTTACCTCAAAAAAAATAGGAAAACTTATTGACTTGAGTATAAGCCTAGGGTGTCACCTACATGCCTCACTGTGCCCATGCCTCACTGTGCCCATGCCTCACCTGATGTTCAACATGGGAGTCTATGGAAGGGGTGCCCGGCTTTGAAAAATCGTTGCTCCCCGGCCGTAGGTCCCCCAGACAACAAACTTTGCACACTTGTAGAGGAGAAATGGGGCTACATGTGTGCCAAGTTGCAGGTACAGAGGACCTACGACTGGCCGGTACCGTGTCCCCAAAATGACCGGAGAAATTACTGTTTAAAGCGGGGGTTCACCCTAAAATATCTATAGACTCTTGTATCCAGCATACTGCTGACATCAACAGTATGCTGGATTTTTTTTTTTTTTTTTTGGGCTGTACTTACGTTTTTTCTTCGTTTTCACCCGGCTTCCGGGTTTTCGCTCCCCCAGGGAGTAGGCGTTCCTAAGACGAGGAGGAGACGATTGACGTGGGGGTAAAGCGCGTCATCGCCTTCCGAAAATATCCGAGGGGGACGAGTCCCCGTCGGATATTTTCGGAAGGCGATGACGCGCTTCACCCGCACGTCAATCGTCTCCTGGGAGGATCAACACTCACTCCCAGGAGACATTGCGCAGAGCTCCCCGTCGGGGAAAAGGAGCGACACGCCCACTCCCCGCAAGGAAGAAGACCCGGAAGTGCGGCTGAAGACAGGTAAGTATACACATTAAAAAAAAATTACAACGCTACAAGCCTTTATTAAGGCTGGAGATAGGTTAGCGAAAAAGTTAATTTTGAGGGTGAACCCCCGCTTTAACATGGAAGTCTATGGAAGGGATGCCCGGCTTTGAAAAATCGGTGCTCCCCGGACAACAAACTTTGCACACTTGTAGAAGAAGAGTTGGGCTACATGTGTGCCATGTTTGGGGTCCAGGGAACCTACGGTCGGACGGTACCGGGTCCCCAGAATCCGGGAGATCAGGCGCAAAAAGGTGACTCGAGTATAAGCCGAGGGGGGCAATTTCAACTAAAAAAAAATGTGCTGAAAAACTCGGCTTATACTCGAGTATATACGGTAAATTGTTTTAATACTCGAACAATAAAAGTATCCAACACTTACATTATGGTAAGTAGAGATGAGCTCCTAGGAAACCATCGGGAAATGGCAATAGTGTCCTGTGTCTTTCCGGCGGGTCCAGAGCAGTCTCGTTGGTCCGGGCTGTGAAGCCTCAAGATGTCAGCGGAGAAGAGGACACCGTACCCGCCGAAGAGGACACCGTACCCGCCGAAGAGGACACCGTACCCGCCGAAGAGGACGCCGCCGAAGGACGCCGGACGCCGCCGAAGGACGCCGGACCCGACGAGGCCGCCGCGCAAAGACACCAAAACTTTAAGTACAAAACAAAAAAAAATTCCACAGGATTGGGGGCCACTTTAGGGGTGCACGGTATACGCGGGAGCGCGTTATACCGCGATAAATACGGTACCTGGAATTCAGTTTTAATAGGATGGTCATTTACAACATTGGACATTAATAACGGATCCAGCACCCCTAATGCATGGGCTCCACCTTCCTAACACAGACAGCGTTAAGGGTCCGCTTATCTCTAATATGGCCGATTATTTCAGACCAATATATAAGACCATCGCTCTCAGTACTTGGCTGTTACATGCTGTGACTGTGCTGCTTATTTAAAGTCTGGTGGTTTTAGGTCTTCCCGAAATAGGGAATTTTAGGACTTGTTAATAATTTTTTTTTCTTGAGGTTTGTGGCTTCCTTGTTGTGGGTAGTGGTCATTTCCTGTGGGTAAAGCCAGATGAAAGAGTAACCTGATGACCCTACAGAGGAAGGGGATGTAGAGTAAGGCACGGAGATTTGTGTCTGGGGGTCTTGGTTTGTTGACGTGTTGTTTCTGTCATTTGATAGTGAAGCATCAGTGGGCAGATTGTAGATTCATGCCCCTTCCTCAATGTGTGAAGAAATCACTGTGTAAGGTCATGGGTCAGAGTCTGTTGGTTAATTTGAAGCTCAGGCTTATAAATAAACTAGTCTAGGACAGTGGTTGCCAACTTACAAGGTATAGGGTGCCTCAACTTTGGCTCCTGACATCACCTATGGGATGCATATAATGTTCAGTATATGTAATACCAGGTGAAACTGTAAGAGAATGTAGACCTACTGAAGGAAATTATGAATCACCACAACATACAGGGATATACAATGTAATACTGACATATAATCACACACATAGGTTGGACTTGTGTCTTTTTAAACCTCACCTACTGTGTAACTATGTTCAGAGACTAGGGACATGCTGCAGAAGACCAGTGAGTCTGGTAGGGATCACGGCTATTATACCATTACATATCGGTGATCCCTCTCTCACTGTGGGCTTCAAGGGCCGCGCCGCGAGTACCAGTCGGGCCGCGCCGCGAGTACCAGTCGGGCCGCGCCGCGAGTACCAGTCGGGCCGCGCCGCGAGTACCAGTCGGGCCGCGCCGCGAGTACCAGTCGGGCCGCGCCGCGAGTACCAGTCGGGCCGCGCCGCGAGTACCAGTCGGGCCGCGCCGCGAGTACCAGTCGGGCCGCTCCGCGAGTACCAGTCGGGCCGCGCCGCGAGTACCAGTGGGGCCGCGCCGCGAGTACCAGTGGGGCCGCGCCGCGAGTACCAGTGGGGCCGCGCCTCGAGTACCAGTGGGGCCGCGCCTCGAGTACCAGTGGGGCCGCGCCTCGAGTACCAGTGGGGCCGCGCCTCGAGTACCAGTGGGGCCGCTCCTCGAGTACCAGTGGGGCCGCTCCTCGAGTACCAGTCGGGGCGTTCCTCGAGTACCAGTCGGGGCGTTCCTCGAGTACCAGTCGGGGCGTTCCTCGAGTACCAGTCGGGGCGTTCCTCGAGTACCAGTCGGGGCGTTCCTCGAGTACCAGTCGGGGCGTTCCTCGAGTACCAGTCGGGGCGCGTCGCGAGTACCAGTCGGGGCGCGCCGCGAGTACTAGTCGGGCCACAAGTTGTGGTCTAGGGGTCTTACAAAGGTTTATTCAGTATTGTGAAATGGGATGGTATTTTCACTAGATAAAGTCCAGAAATGCATTAACCACTTAAGGACCGCCTCCTGCACATATACGTCGGCAGAATGGCACGGCTGGGCACAAGCACGTACAGGTACGTCCTCCTTTTAAGTGCCCAGCCGTGGGTCGCTCCCGCAACCTGGTCCGAAGCTCCGTGACCGCGGGACCCGCAGACCCGATTACCGCTGGAGTCCCGCGATCGGTCCCCGGAGCTGAAGAACGGGGAGAGCTGTGTGTTAACACAGCTTCCCAGTTCTTCACTGTGGCGCCGTCATCGATCGCGTGTTCCCTTATATAGGGAACCGCAATCAATGACGTCACACCTACAGCCACACCCCCCTACAGTTAGAAACACAGATGAGGTCATACATAACCCCTTCAGTGCCCCCTTGTGGTTAACTCCCAAACTGCAATTTTAATTTTCACATTAAACAATGCATTTTAAATGCATTTTTTGCTGTGAAAATGACAGTGGTCCCAAAAATTTGTCAAAATTGTCCGAAGTGTCCGCCATAAGGTCGCAGTCACGAAAAAAAAACGCTGATCGCTGCCATTAGTAGTAAAAAAATAAAATAAAAAATAAATAATAAAAATGCAATAAAACTATCCCCTATTTTGTAAACGCTATACATTTTGCGCAAACCAACTGATAAACGCTTATTGCGATTTTTTTTTTTTTTTTTTACCAAAAATATGTATAAGAATACGTATCGGCCTAAACTGAGGGAAAATTTTTTTTTTTATATTTTTTTTTTTTTTGGGGGGGGGGGGATATTTATTATAGCAAAAAGTAAAAAAATGTTTTTTTTTTTTTTCAAAATTGTCGCTCTATTTTTGTTTATAGCGCAAAAGATAAAAACCGCAGAGGTGATCAAATACGACCAAAAGAAAGCTCTATTTGTGGGAAAAAAAGGACGCCAATTTTGTTTGGGAGTCACGTCGCACGACCGCGCAATTGTCAGTTAAAGCGACGCAGTGCCGAATCGCAAAAACTGTCTGGGTCCTTTTAGCTGCCTAAAGGTCCGGGTCTTAAGTGGTTAATATTAAAATAATAAGTTGACTACATCACTTGGCTACGTATGTTATTTTAAAGCCACGTTTGTCTTTGAGGGGTTCCATTTCTGGACCATCACCATTCATAAGCTATGCATTGAGAAACACCTTTGGTCTGATTTAAGTGACCAAGGAATCTGATTGGTTACTGTGAGCATCAACACCACTTTGGTTCTCTCTCTCTTTTTTGTTTTTCTTTTTATATATGGCCATCACAATATGGTCATTACATGTATATAGACAGCTGGAGCCCAGCAGAACTCTGCAGTGCATGCTAGGAAATGTCTGCCATGATCCAATATGCTTGTCAATTTTTTCTGCCCATACCTCGAATTTTTAGGAAAAGACAGTTTGGCCAGAAGCCAGCGAACCTATAGGTATGTTTTCGGTATGTGCAATACCAAAAATAATCCACACTATTATCCCGGACCAATGTGCAGGTTAAGGACCTTGGCCCTTTTTGCGATTCGGCACTGCGTCGCTTTAACTGACAATTGTGCGGTCGTGCGACGTGGCTCCCAAAATAGAGCTTTCTTTTGGTGGTATTTGATCACCTCTGCGGTTTTTATTTTTTGCGCTATAAACAAAAATAGAGCGACAATTTTGAAAAAAATGCAATATTTTAAACTTTTTGCTATAATAAATATCCCCCTTTTTTTTAAAACAAAAAAGGCTATTTTTTCCTCAGTTTAGGGCGATATGTATTCTTCTACATATTTATGTTAAAAAAAATTGCAAAAAGCGTTTATTCATTGGTTTGCGCAAAAGTTATAGCGTCTACAAAATGGGGGATAGTTTTATGGCATTTTTTTTTTTTTTCTTACTAGTAATGGCGTTGATCTGCGATTTTTATCGTGACTGCGACTTTATGACACATCGGACACTTTTGACACATTTTTGGGACCATTGTAAAGGCCCGTACACACGGTCGGACTTTTTGCCAACAAACGTCAAAATCTGCAAGTTTTTAAATTTGTCCGATCGTGTGTACGCTCCATCGGACCAACTTTTTCGGGTTTCATCGGACAAAAAGTTCGGTCTGCAAACGGACAAACTTTTTCGGCAACAAAAGTCTGATGGTGCCTTGTCTGACTGTGTGTACAGCAAGTAGGGGTGCAACGGATCACAGTTGATCTGTGATCCGAACGGGTCACCCCCTTCGGATCGGAACACACTGTGATCCGCGGATTGCCACGGCTCCGGAGCTAGGCCGAAGCCGCGGCCTTTCCTAATGTTACGGCGGCGGCTTCGGAGCTAGGCCGAAGCCGCAGCCTTTCCTAATGTTATGGCCGCGGCTTCGGCCTACCTCCGGAGCTGCAGGAATAACATTAGGAAAGCGGCGGCGGTCCTCCTTTGTTTACACCCACAGAGGAGGAGCCCGCACTCGTGGGACACGCCACTCGTCTGTCGGTACTAGCTGGGGGGGGGGTCACTGTACTGAGAAGGGGGGGTTCACTGTACTAAGAAGGGGGGGGGGGTCACTGTACTGAGAAGGGGGGGGGGGTCTCTGTACTGAGAGGAGGGGGGGGGTCTCTGTACTGAGAGGAGGGGGGGGTCTCTGTACTGAGAGGAGGGGGGGGTCTCTGTACTGAGAGGAGGGGGGGTCTCTGTACTGAGAGGAGGGGGGGGTCTCTGTACTGAGAGGAGGGGGGGGTCTCTGTACTGAGAGGAGGGGGGGGTCTCTGTACTGAGAGGAGGGGGGGTCTCTGTACTAAGAGGAGGGGAGGGGGTACTATAGTTGGTGGGGGGGGAGGAGATGTGGGGGAGATTTTTTATTTTTTTTGCCGATCCGAAAACTGATCCGATCCGTGACTCCTGATCCGAGGAACGATCCGAACCGTGAGTTTTTTGATCCGTTGCACCCCTAACAGCAAGCCATCGGACTTTTGTACAAAGTGCAAATACGTATGCTCAGAACCAATGTTAAAATCAACCAACAATAGCAGAAGTTGACCAAAGGGTAGCGGTAAAGAGCAGAAAAACCACGTGATGTTGGGAAAGTTTTAGAAAAATTTGCAGAAAAGTCAGAGCGTGTGTATGCTATGGCTGTGACCAGACAAATCACTTTGGACAAAAATCCAAGGGAAAGTTTGTTGGATGTCCGACCGTGTGTACGAGGCTTTATGGGCCAGATCCACAAAGAGCCGCCGTAACTTAAATATTCTGATTTAAGTTACACCGACGCAAAATTTCTACCTAAGTGCCCGATCCACAAAGCACTTACCTAGAAATTTCCGGCTGTGTAACTTAAATCCGTCCGGCGCAAGGCGTTCCTATTTTCATGGGGCGAGTCCCATTTAAATTAGGCGCGCTCCTGCGCCGGACGTACTGCGCATGCTCACGACGTCATTTTCCCGACGTGCATAGCGCGTTTTTACGTTAAGCCGAGCTTTGAGAATCGCGCCGGGTAAAAAAAAGTTGCGTCGGGGAAAAAAAAGGATACGGCGGGGGGGAAAAAATGTAAAAAAAAAAATAACAGCGTCGCGGGTAAGAAGGGTCTACTTTTACAAGGTGTAAACAGTTTACACTTTGTAAAAGCAGCCCTAATTTTACGATTGCAACGTAAGTATTTACGGAGATTTCACGAAGCTAAACCGCTTCGTGGATCTCCGTAAGTGCTCATTTGCATACGCGAAGCGGCATTTCGACTCGAAATGCCCCCAGCGGCGGATGCGGTACTGCATCCTAAGATCCGGCAGTGTAAGTCCCTTACACATGCCGGATCTTCTGCCTATCTTTTGGAAACTGATTCTGTGGATCAGTTCCAAAGATAGAAACAGGGATACGACGGCGTATCAGTAGATACGCCGGCGTATCCCTTTTGAGGATCTGGCCCTATTTATACAGCGACCAGTGCTATAAAAATGCACTGAGTACTGTGAAAATGACACTGGCAGGGAAGGGGTTAAACACTGGGTGGCGCTGAAGGGGTTAAGTGTGTCCTAGGGAGTGATTCTAACCGTTAAAGGGAGGAGCTACAAGTGACACGTCACTGATCACTGTTCCCGATCCCTGACGTGTCACTAGGCAGATCAAGGGAATGCTTTGTTTACAAAGACATCCCCCCTTTCTGCCTTTGCCGACCGCAATCGCGGGCCGCCCGGAAACATTGAGTTCCCGGGACCCGCGTGGGCACTCGCGAGGCACCCGTGCGCCCGCTGGGCAGCTAAATTAAAGGGACGTACAGGTACGCCCATTTGCCTGCCCGTGCCATTCTGCCGACGTATTTTGGCGAGCGGTAAAAAGTCTCAAACTACAGTTGCTGACTTTTCATTCTTAGAAAACCTGGATGACGAACCTTTTTAATAGCAACACAGTATTTAATATCGCTGCTTCTGTACAGATATGTACATTTCCACATGGGAATATTGGGACGGTTAGGACTTCTCTAAATCAAAGTGGCTTTAATGTTGGATTTTTGGAATTTGTAACCACTTCCCGACCTCCTCATGTACATTTACGTCAGCAGAATGGCACGGACAGGCACATGTATATACCTGTACGTCCTCTGCTAGACGTGGGTGGGGGGTCCGATCGGGACCCCCCTGGTACATGCGGAGGTCGGGTCCGCTCGGGGAGCAATCCTGGACGATGGCGTGGCTATTTGTTTTTAGCCGCTCCGTCGCGATCGCTCCCCGGAGCTGAAGAACGGGGAGAGCCGTATGTAAACACGGCTTCCCCGTGCTTCACTGTGGCGGCGCATCGATCGCGTCATTCCCTTTATAGGGGAGACACGATCAATGACGTCATTCCTACAGCCACACCCCCCTACACTAGTAAACACACACACACAGTGATCCCTAAATGTTACAGCGCCCCCTGTGTTTAACTCCCAAACTGCAACTGTCATTTTCACAATAAACAATGCAATTTAAATGCATTTTTTGCTGTGAAAATGACAATTGTCCCAAAAATGTGTCAAAATTGTCCGAAGTGTCCGCCATAATGTCGCAGTCACGAAAAAAATAGCTGATCGCCGCCATTAGTAGTAAAAAAAAAAATAATAAATAAAAATGCAATAAAACTATCCCCTATTTTGTAAACGCTATAAATTTTGCGCAAACCAACCGATAAACGATTATTTTTTACCAAAAATAGGTAGAAGAATACGTATCGGCCTAAACTGAGGGGAAAAAATTTTTTATATATGTTTTTGGGGGATATTTATTATAGCAAAAAGTAAAAAATATTGCATTTTTTTCAAAATTGTCGCTCTATTTTTGTTTATAGCGCAAAAAATAAAAACCGCAGAGGTGATCAAATACCACCAAAAGAAAGCTCTATTTGTGGGGAAAAAAGGACGCCAATTTTGTTTGGGAGCCACGCCGCACGACCGCGCAATTGTCTGTTAAAGCGACGCAGTCCCGAACTGTAAAAACCCCTTGGGTCTTTAGGCAGCATTTTGGTCCGGGGCTTAAGTGGTTAAGTAACCTTCCCATAGCTAATGGAGCTCATGATGTGCCTGAGACAGGCCTGTTTGTTTTTCTGTCTTTCCCCGTGCCTTATGCTTAGTGGGGTTCCCATCCAGGACCTGTCCCTCTGTCAGTCCTAGGCAGGGTCCGAGGCTGTGGAGGAGCAGGAAGAGCTGATAAGACCCCAGTGTGCAGGAATCCTCCGGGGCTTATCAGCCAGCCACACACGGCCTCTGAAAGTGCATCCTTTTCCTGAGAAAGGGGACACGAGACATAAACCAAGCGCAACTTCAAAAGATGCCTCAACTCTCGGCAACCCTTGTGCATCGTGGGAGTGTGAATGGAGTAAAGGGAGCACCTCTGCTCAGCAGAATTGGATGTGGGTCATTATTTGGCCATAGTTTAACCCCTTCTTGTGTTCTGTCTGGTACTCGGCATTGCAGCATTTATGAACAGTTATAGGCAGGTGGAGAAAATAATTATTTGATCCCCTGTAGATTTTGTACAAATAAATGAAGGCCCAGATTCTCAAAGGACTTACGACGGCGCAGCGCCATGTACGCCGTCGTAAGTCCTAATCTGGGCCGTCGTATCTATGCGACTGATTCTTAGAATCAGTTACGCATAGATAACCATTAGATCCGACAGGCGTAAGTCTCTTACACCGTCATTTACGTTCAGGTCGAAACCAATGACATTAGGAGCAATGCACACTGGGATATTTTAGGGACGGCGCATGCGCAGTTCGTTCAGCGGTGGGGACGCGCTTCATTTAAATGAAACACGCCCCCTACCCGCCGAATTTGAATTCCGCCGGGTGTTTTACGCTACACCGCCGCAACTTTACAGGCAAGTGCTTTGTGAATAAAGCACTTGCCTGAAAAACTTGCGGCGGCGTAGCGTAAATGACATACGTTACGCCGCCGCAGAGATACGCACGATGTACCAGAATCTGGCCCGAAGGGTCTATAATTTTCATTATAGGTGTATTTTAAATGATAGAGACAGGATATCAACCAAAAAATCCAGAAAAAACAAGATACAAATGTTGTTATAAATTGAGTTGCAGTTCAGTGGGTATTTGGGTATAAGACGACCCCCTAATTTTCCAGGAAAAATGTTGGTTTTGGGATATACTCGCCGTATAAGACTACCCCCTTCCTTCTAGTCTTTCTGGAAGCTGAGGGGTAGCCGGAACAACCGCTGACAGGAACAACCGCTGACAGAAACAGGCTTTTTTCAAATCTCACTGTGCCATTACATTCCTCACTGTGCCATTACATTCCTCACTGTGCCATTACATGCCTCACTGTGCCATCACATGCCTCACTGTCTAATTACATGCCTCACTGTGCCATCACTTGCCTCTACTGTGCCATCACTTGCCTCCACTGTGCCATCACGTGCCTCCACTGTGCCATCACGTGCCTCCACTGTGCCATCACTTGCCTCCACTGTGCCATCACTTGCCTCTACTGTGCCATCACTTGCCTCTACTGTGCCATCACTTGCCTCCACTGTGCCATCACTCGGCCCCCCACTGTGCCATCACTCGGCCCCCCACTGTGCCATCACTCGGCCCCCCACTGTGCCATCACTCGGCCCCCCACTGTGCGATCTCCCTACCTTATTTTTTTGCAGATTCTGTCTTCCAGGCTGCGGGCATCCATGATTCAAAAGCCGCGCCTTCTCCTCAGACTGTTCCGTGATAGGCGGAACACAAATTTTCCCAGCAGGGCCTCTGTTCAGTGTTCCGCCTATCACGGATGTCCGAGGATGAGAAGGCATCCGTGATAGGCGGAACACTAAACAGAGGCCTCGCTGGGAAAATTTGTGTTCCGCCTATACATACCTTTTAAATAAAATGTTGTTTCTGTTGTACCCCTCATTTACCTTTAGTTTACCCTAACATGTCCTAATAAACTCCTTCCCCTTCCTGATAATTTTTAAGTTTACATCTAATCATTAATATATGAATTTTTTTCATTGTGATCTGTTATTCTTTTTATCCTTTGGTTTTGCTATTTGTTTTCTATTTTTTTTAGTGTTGCATTAACCGCCCGCCGCGTGCAGATCTACATCTGCAGCATGGCACGGGTGGGCAAAAGGACGTAACCTGTACGTCCCCTTTAAGAAGCGGTTGTTGCGCCCGTGGGTCCCGCAGACTCGATCGCCGTGGGCATATCCGTGATCGTTTTTTACGGAGCGATAAAAACGGGGAGATGTTAGTGTAAACACAACATCTCCCCATTCTGCCTAGGTGACACTGTCGCCGATCGTGCTCCCTGTCAACCAGGAACAGCATCAGTGACGTGTCACAGCTAGCCACGCCCCCCCTACAGTAAGAATCACTCCTTAGGGAACACTTAACCCTTACAGCGCCACCTAGTGATTAACCCCTTCACCGCCAGTGTCATTTTCACAGTAACCAGTGCATTTTTATAGCACTGATTGCTGTATAATTGACAATGGTCCCAAAAATTTGTCAAAAGTGTCCGATGTGTCCGCCATAATGTCGCAGTCACAATGAAAATCGGCATTACTAGTAAAAAAAAATATTAATAAAAATGCTATAAAACTATCTCCTATTTTGTAGACGCTATAACTTTTGCGCAAACAAACGCTTATTGCATTTTTTTTTTTACCAAAAATATGTAGAAGAATACGTTTCGACCTAAACTGAGGAAAAAAATGTGTTTTCATATCTTTTTTTGGGGGGGATATTTATTATCGTAAAAAAATATTGCATTTTTTTTTCAAAATTGTCGCTCTATTTTTGTTTATAGCGCAAAAAATAAAAACGGCAGAGGTGATCAAATACCACCAAAAGAAAGCTCTATTTGTGGGGGGGGGGGGACGTTAATTGTGTTTGGGGAGCCACTTTGTACGACCGCGCAATTGTCAAAGTGACGCAGTGCCGAATCGCAAAAAGTGGCCCGGTCATTTAGCAACAAAATGGCCCGGGGCTTAAAGCGTAGGTTCACACAAAAAGTGAACCTACGCTTTTTGAATCCCTCCCCCCCCCCCTCCGGTGTCACATTTGGCACCTTTTAGGGGGAGGGCGGTGCAGATACTTCCGGGTTCTGACTCCCGCTGGAAATCCAGCCTTGTCACGTCACCCCCCCCCCCCACTGTCTTCTGGGAAACACTATTCCCGGGAGAGAGCGGGGACCGGTGACGGCGCGTCGCGATCCTTGCGAGGCTTCACTGCCTGATTCCCTCACCGAGGATGGCGGCAGCGATTGCTCAGCCTCGTCAGCTGTCATTGCAGTCGCGCTGGACAGGTAATTGTCTATTTTTTAAAAGTCAGCAGCTGCAGTATTTGTTGCTGCTGGCTTTAAAAAAAAAAAAAAAACGCGGAACCTCCGCTTTAAGTGGTTAAAGAAAACTGCAACATTAAAAAAAAACATTTTTATTTTATTTGGAAATAATTTTGCAATGCTTTGTACCAGAGACCTTTTTTTTTATTATTATTATTATTATTATTTATTTTTTTTTTTTTTTTTTTTTTTTTTTTGCGTCCTCTATTTTTTTTTTTTTTTTAATTTTAACCACTTCCTTACTGGGCACGTAAACCCCTTCCTGACCAGGTGAAATTTCAGCTTCTGGCACTGCGTCGCTTTAACTGACAATTGCGCGGTTGTGCGACGTGGCTCCCAAACAAAATTGGCGTCCTTTTTTCCCCACAAATAGAGATTTCTTTTGGTGGTATTTGATCACCTCTGCAGTTTTTATTTTTTGCGCCATAAACAAAAAAAGAGCGTCAATTTTGAAATATATGAATGAATGAATGAATGAATGAAAAATTTATATAGCGCGGCACATGCGAACTGAATCGCCTCTGGGCGCTTGTTGATTGTGTCTCGTGCCTTTCAGAAAAGCAGAGTTTTGATCTGCCTTCTGAAAGACAGGTGGTTTTGCTCCAACCGAATGCTGGTTGGTAAAGCATTCCAAAGCCTGGGGCCCTGGAAAGCAAACCTTCTTTCTCCTTTGGATTTGTATTTGGTTTTAGGAACCTTGACCAGATTTTGGTCGGTGGATCGCAGAATGCGGTTGCAATTGTGCGGTTTGATCTTGACGCATAGATATCTAGGAGCCTTCCCATGGATGCACTTATGTGTCAGGCAGAGTGCTTTGAATGCAATTCTGTCCTTCACTGGCAACCAGTGAAGGGATCTCAGTGAAGGTGAGATTGATTCCCAAGATTTTTTCCCAGTCACCAGTCTAGCGGCCGTATTCTGTACGACTTGAAGACGAGCGATTTGGTACTTGGGTAGCCCGAGGTAAAGGGCATTTGCATAGTCCAGTCTGGAATTCACGATAGTTCCCACCACGACTGCTACGTCTTCTTTGGGGATAAATGGAATCAGTCTGCGTAGTAGGCGCATCAAATGGTGCGCCCCGCTGACTACTGACCCTATTTGTGCGTCCATTGTCATGAAGGTGTCAAACGTGACTCCTAGACTTTTGACTTTGGAGCTAGGGGCGATGATTTGTCCCAGAATGGGCGATGGTGTCCAGTTTGTTGTCGGTTGTTTCTTCCGACTGGCATCGAAGATAAAGAGTTCTGTTTTAGCGCTATTGAGTTTGAGATAACTCTTAGTCATCCAGTTTTCTATTGAAGAGAGACATTTCTCTAATCTGAGATGATGATCCTTTTTATGGCAGATGCGAAAATACAACTGCGTGTCGTCTGCATAAGAGTGATAAAGTAGTTCATGGCTACTGATAATATCAAAGAGAGGACGAAGATAGATATTAAACAGCACCGGTGATAGGGGGGATCCTTGGGGGACCCCACATGACACCGTGCGTTTTTCCGACGTGAAAGATCCCAGTTTCACTGTTTGTGATCGGTTTCCGAGAAAAGAGGAGAACCATGGTAAGGCATCTTCTGAGACTCCGGCGACTTCTGTTAGTCGTCTCAGTAGCAATTTATGCTCTACTGTGTCAAAAGCTGCGCTTAGGTCCAGCAGAACCAGGAGACACGATTCTCCTTCGTCTGCGGCCTCGAGCGCATCGTCCCATATTTTAAGTAAGGCCGTTTCAGTCCCGTGTCCGGGACGGAACCCGGATTGAAATGGATCGAGTAGGTTGTGGGTGTCCAGATGCTGTTGCAGCTGATTTACCACCACTTTCTCCATTATCTTCGACAGAGCATTTAGACTTGTTATGGGACGGCGGTGAGTTGGGTCCATAGGATCCAAATTAGGTTTTTTCAAGATCGGCAGGATTGTGCCCTCTTTCAGCAGGGAAGGCACTATGCCTTCCTTAAATGACTGATTTATAAGCTGCGTGATCGGAGGCGCCAGGATGTCGGCACATTCCTTCAGTAGCTTGGTGGGAATGATGTCATTGGGTGCTGTGCTGTTGCGCAGCGCACCAATGAATTTTTTTGTAGTATCGATGGAGATGGGTTCCAAAGTGAACTTAGTTGACTGTAGAGGCGTTCCGTCGTTGTTTTGATTGAAGAAGGGGCTGAGTGGAGTATTGTTTTGCCGAATACTTACCCGAATTTTTTCAATTTTGTTGATGAAGAAATCCGATAGTTCATTGCAGAACTCTTGGGTGTCTGAAGTGGGGACTTCTAGACATCCCGGATTCATGGTCTGGGTGACCATCCTGAAGAGTTCGCGTGGGCGATTCATTGCGTTGTTAATCACCATGGAGAAGTGAAGTTTTTTGGCTTTGAAAATTTCCTTGTGATATCGTGTTGTTACTGCTTTGTAGAAGTTGAGGCGGTCTTCTGAAGGACTTCTTTTCCAGGCGGCTTCCGCCCTTCTGCGCTCTTGCTTCAATAGCGACAGCTGGTTATTGAACCAGCTGGACTTTTTTGCCCGGCTGCGGAGTTTGCGCTTTGGTGCTGCTACGTCGGCTGACTGTAGCAGAGCTGCATTTATGGCATCCAAAGTATCTGAGGCTGCTAGCTGAGGAGGAATAGCCCCAATTCGGTTTCCCAGGGTAGATCTGAAGAGTTCCGAGTGGAGCTTCTTCTGAGATCTAGCCCAGTGTATTGTCACCGGCTTGGGTACTTTCATGACTAGTGGAGTTCTGGGAATTATGAAGCTGATTGCATGGTGGTCTGTCCATGGCAAAGGTTCATTTCCCAAAATGTTTATTTTCAGATTTTGTCTGAAAATTAGGTCGAGTGTGTGACCTGAAGCATGCGTTGGTCCGCGTATAAGTTGTTGAAGTCCTAATCCTTCCAGGTGGTCGATGCAGGTGTCCGCGATGGGATCCTGTGAGGAGTTTGCCCACAAATTGAAATCCCCGAGCAGCAAAAGATGATTGCTGTTAAGGGAGTAGGTGGAAATGAACTCCGTTAATGCTGAAATCAACTGCGATTTGGGCCCAGGGGGCCTATAGCAGAGGAGAATGTGAACGGTCTCCTGAGAGTGAGCTTGGAGTTGAAGCGTAAGGGTTTCCATAAAAGGTAGAGGATTTTGAAGGACCGGTTTAGTGATTGCAATATGCGACTTATGAATCACCGCCAGGCCTCCTCCCCTTTGCCCTATTCTATTTTCCGTTAAGATGCGGTAGTTTGCTGGTACCAATTCTCCGAGAATGGTGTTGCAATCGTCCGACAGCCAACTTTCCGTAATAAAGAGGCAGTCTAGATCGTTTTGTAGTAAGAAATCATGGATTTCTGATCGGTGTTTAACTGCCGATCTAGTGTTAAGCAAAGCACATGATATGTGCTTGAGCTGTGTTGAATGATTGACATTTTTGATGATCGATCGATGATCGAATCTCAAAAGTTGATCTAATTTTAAGGCTATTGTGGTGGCGGCAGGTAATGTAGTGGCGAATTGTCTCAGACCCCAAATGGTTTCTGCAGAGTATCGCAACTTAACCATTGTTGCCAGTCACCGTGGGCGGGAGTGCGGGTGTAGGGTGAGAGAGGATTCGCAGAATCCTTGCTCAGGGGGAATTAAGTTTGGTCCAGAGGAAGGCAAAAAAACCCTGGGCAAGCTGGCCAATGTGCTGCGGCAGGGAAAAAAATTCCTTCCTGATCCCTGAAGGCGATCGGCTCAAAACCCTGGATCAAAAGACTGACGGCTATGGAGGGGAAAAGGGGGGGGGGATGCTGGGTGTCACTGCTGCTGGGGTGTACCAAACATTGGCCGCCAGACAAAGCACAGGACCCAGGCTGGGGGGGGGGGCTGTCAGCTTGGTAAAGCAATATTCTACCGATAAAGTTGCTGAACAGGGGACCTCTGGGGGAGTGGGGGTGAAAGTCCAGAGCGATCTGTGCTTTTGGAAGTTAGTGTAGGGAGAAACGAACGGCGCGCCGGTAGGCCGCGGCTGAAGCCGCGGACTTTCCTAAGGTGCGGCGGCCGCGAAAAGGAGCAGGCTGGCGCGGGGGTGAAGAAACACCAAAAAACGCCGGAAATACACCCAGGGGGGGTGACTTGGGACCACCACAAGCGAGGGTGGCCGTGCGGGCGATGATGCCGGCGAAAGGTAGTGCAGAGAGCCGCAGTGTGGGGTCTGTGTGACGGCTGCCCTGATAAGGACGGCCGTCAGTGGATCCCCAGGATGTCAGGCCCTGAGAGGCAGGGTCCTACCTGCGGAAGTAAAGAGGAGTCCTCGTGGAGAGAGAGGTGCTGGTTCCTGGTTCCAGGGAGCTGTTCCTTGGAGAGTCTGCCTATCGTCTGCCTAGCATCTGACTGCCAGGTCTGGGTGAGAGCAGGCTCGTATGCGGAAGGTCCGAAGCGCCCTACTCCACCCTACTTATATAATAAATAGCCCATTTCTAAAAAAAAACAAAACATTTTTTTTCTCAGTTTAGGCCGATACGTATTCTTCTACATATTTTTGGTAAAAAGAAAAATCGCAATAAGCGACTGGTTTGCGCAAAAGTTATAGCGCTTACAAAATAGGGGACAGAATTATTATAAATTTTTATTATTATTTTTTTTTACTAGTAATGGCGACGATCTGCGATTTTTCTTGGGACTGCGACGTTATGGCGGACACATCGGACACTTTAGACACATTTTTGGCGCCATTCACATTTATACTGCGATCAGTGCTATATATATGCACCGATTACTGTATAAATGTTACTGGCAGTGAAGGGGTTAACACTAGGGGGCATGGAAGGGGTTAAATGTATTCCCTGGGTGTGTTCTAACTGTGGGGGAAGGGGGGTGACTGGGGGAGGTGACCGATCTGTGTCCCTATGTACAAGAGACACAGATCGGTCTCCTCTCTCCCTGACAGGACGTGGATCTCTGTGTTTACACCCCATCATTACACACAGAGCTCCATGTCTTGTCCCTGTAGCCGCCGATCGCGAGTGCCTGGCGGACATCGCGGCCGCCAGGCAAGCGCATCGGTATCTCAGGAATGCGACGGGCACGCACGCGCGTGCCGGCGCTCGCGCGCCATCTAGTGGCCTGGAAGAGCGGAGGATGCTTATATGCGTCCTGTCAGAGATTTAGAACCACCCTGCGGCCGCACATATTCGTACGGCCGTCGGGAAGTGGTTAAAAAGGACAAACCGTTGAATAAAATGTATACTTTTTATCTAAAGTAACAATGTTTAACAAAAAGAACCCTGATGAAATTAGAAAAGCACTTTTTTTTCTTTTTAGTTGCATAGTCCGGTTGAAAAAAGATACAAGTCAGTCTAGTTCAACCAATAAAAGGGGAGAAACATTTTTCGTTTGCATAAAAATAAAAAATAAATTTGTACGATATTACCAAAAAAAAAAGCGTTGTTTGGACTAAATAACGATACGTGTATTACTTTGATATTATCATATAATATTATTATTATTATTATTATTATTATTATTATTATTATTATGTAATGGCAAAGTTGTTTTCACATAAACATGCCAAAAGCAGCAGACGTGTAAAAGTTGTCCTGCCCCATAGGGTGGGGGTGGGGGGGGGGGGGCGTTTTTCATACTTGCCCCATGATGATGACCTGCACTTTTTACCTGTACAGTTGGAACCTGACGTTGGTGCGTGCCGGTAGTTTGGAGCCCAAAGCTTGACTTTGGCGGGGATGACGTTTGTTGACCGGTCGGGTTGCTTTGATGGTTATTGGAGATAGTCCTCTGATGGCCCCGGGGGCCCCTGTCATTTGCCTGTCACTTCTCTCAGCTGTTGCTGATAATGTCTGGTTACAAATGAGCGTTGCTATGTTGTGAGAGTCGTTCTGAGAATCGGACGGCAAGCTGTGCATTGCGGATGTAAATCAGCTGTGAAAAAGCTACGAATTATCATGTAACGACAACGCACCCTCTTATTACAGAGTAATGAAGGTTTTTATCTACGCACGAAACTCGGTGGGGGGGGATGCTGACCTTCATGTCAGGGCAGTCACGTACCGGGTGTGTGTCGCTGGTAATCTGACCAGCTCTCGGTTTGTGTAGGCATTGCGTCCAACTCCAGTCTAACTTGTCCCGTTGTCCCAACCCCGTGGTCTGTTAAACTGCCTTTAACATGGCAATTGTCAAGTTCACAGTGGGCTAGATTCAGGTAGCTACGCTATAATTTCCGGCGGCGCAGCGTAGTGTATTTACGCTACGCCTCCGCAACTTACAGGAGCAAGTGCAGTATTCACAAAACACTTGCTCCGTAAGTCGCGGCGGCGTAGCGTAAATGGGGCCGGCGTAAGCGCGTGTAATTCAAATGGGCGTTTTATGGTAATATGTGATGACCTGACGTGATTTACGAACGGCGCAGTGTGCATTGCTTCCAAGTACGGCGTAACGACGTATTGGTTTCGACGTGAACGTAAATTACGTCCAGCCCTATTCGCGAACGACTTACACAAACGACGTAAATAATTCAAATTTCGAAGCGGTAACAACGTCCATACTTAACATTGGCTGCGCCTCCTAATAGCAGGAGCAGCCTTACGCCGAAAAAGCCTTAAGTTACGTTGGTGGAGGAAGCCTATTTTTTCAGCGTAACTGCCTATGTGAATCGGCGTAAGGCTACGCGGGCGCGGAATTCAAATTACGACGGCGTATCTGGAGATACGCCGCCACAAAAGGTACCTGAATCTACCCCAATGTCTGTCCAAGGCTTCCACATGAATATGTGTCTCGACAATGGAAACTTGATATGCGTCTATCGCTACAAGCTTGGAAAAGTTCATATTGCTTAACCACTTCGGGACCGCCGCGCGACTATATACGTCAGCATTTTGAAGTGGCATATCTCTGTTATGGTAGCAGCTAGCTACCATATCCTAGATATCTTCGTCTTCAGGCGGCGGTCTGGTTTCTTCGTCTTCAGGCGGCTGTCGGGTTTCCAATAACGGTGGGCTCTGCAGCGGATTTGCTGTGAGATCAGCGTTATCGGCGGTGGGAGAGGACCCCCTCTTCCGCCGTTCTCACGTGCCCTCCACCACATCCGCACGACTATATACGTCAGCATTTTGAAGTGGGATATCTCTGTTATGGTAGCAGCTAGCTGCCGTAACCTAGATGTCTTCAGGCGGCGGTCCGGTTTCTTCGTCTTCAGGCGGCGGTCCGGTTTCTTCGTCTTCAGGCGGCGGTCCGGTTTCCAATAACGGTGGTCTCTGCAGCAGATTTGCTGTGAGATCAGCGTGATCGGCGGTGGGAGAGGACCCCCCTCCCGCCGTTCTCACATGCCCTCCACCGCTTACCGGAGCATTTGGTAGCGGCGGAGGCAATCGGGTCCTGTGTCCGGTTCGGTATGGATATGAGTGAGGGGAAGATGACCCCCACCCGTCTCCATACCATAGCAGGGCGGAAGTGACGTCAAAATTTTACTTCTGCCCATAGCTCTTAACGGCTTAAAGAGCCGCCACCTGCACATTTACGTCGGCAGAATGGCACGGCTGCGCACAAGCACATACAGGTACGTTCTCTTTAAGTGCCCAGTCGCGGGCGCGCGCACGCGAACTGGTCCGAAGCTCCGTGACCGCGGGACCCGATCGCCGCTGGAGTCCCGCGATCGGTCCCCGGAGCTGAAGAACGAGGAGAGCTGTGTGTAAACACAGCTTCCCCGTTCTTCACTGTGGCGCCGTCATCGATCCTGTGTTTCCTTTTATAGGGAACCACAATCAATGACGTCACACCTACAGCCACACCCCCCCTACCGTTAGAAACACATATTAGGTCATACATAACCCCTTCAGCGCTCCCTTGTGGTTAACTCCCAAACTGCAATTGTGATTTTCACAGTAATCAGTGCGTTTTAAATGCAATTTTTGCTGTGAAAATGACCCAAAAATGGTCCCAAAAATGTGTCAAAATTGTCCGAAGTGTCCGCCATAATGTCACAGTCACGAAAAAAATCGCTGAACGCCGCCATTAGTAGTAAAAAAAAAAAATATATAAAAATGCAATAAAACTATCCCCTATTTTGTAAACGCTATAAATTTCGCGCAAACCAACCGATAAACGCTTATTGCGATTTTTTTTTTTACCAAAAATAGGTAGAAGAATACGCATCGGCCTAAACTGAGGAAAAACAATTTTTTTTATATATATATTTTTGGGGGATATTTATTATAGCAAAAAGTTAAAAATATTGAATATTTTTTTCAAAATTGTCACTCTATTTTTGTTTATAGCGCAAAAAATAAAAACCGCAGAGGTGATCAAATACCACCAAAAGAAAGCTCTATTTGTGGGGAAAAAAAGGACGCCAATTTTGTTTGGGAGCCACGATGCACGACCGCGCAATTGTCTGTTAAAGCGACGCAGTGCCGAATCGCAAAAACTGTCCGGGTCCTTTACCTGCCTACAGGTCCGGGTCTTAAGTGGTTAAAGAGCCATTTTTTTTTTTTTTAAGAGAAAATTCCTTCGTTTATTCTAGCCCTAGACCTCCTCTGTAACTCAAAACATGCAACTTGTAGAATTTTTTTTAATGTTGCCTATGGAGGTTGCCACACAGCTCCTTTCTCTATCTGCAACGTAGAGAGCGTCCTGACTCTACTGTAGTCCAAGGGAGGGGGCGAGCACGACACTCCACACCAGGGAGAAAGCCTCGCATTACTGTGTGGAGTTACAGACAGAAGAACAGGAAGTGAGGATTTCTCAGAAGAAATAAGGACATTTAAAAACAAAATGGAAGGATGAGGTAAGTGAAGGAGGACTGCACTAAGGTAAAGGAAGCTGATTAGGGGAAAAAATTGTACCTTTACAATCCTTTTAAGTGGATAATGAAGGCAAGGACAAGGATGACTATAACGATAACAAGGACATGATTACAACATGGCATGGGGCTTTCTTCCTTTTCGGCAAATGCATACTCCTCCGCTCTTCCCGTCACTCGGGAGTTTAAAGATTCCACCAGCTTCACCAACAAACTGGTGTTCAGAATTATTGTTGCCCTCAAGCCGATCTCCAGGTTTCGTTTCATTTCAACTTGATGCCCATTCCCATGCAGTGGTGCTGTGCCCTGCACCACATGGGTTACCTGCTCATATATCTACCTAATCCTTTGATCCTCCTGGCAAAAGAGCGGTATGCTACCCCCCGTACTCCAGCAGTCTTGAGTTGTGGACTGTTCCTGATGTCATTAAGCATGGAGAAGGCTCCATAGACCAGTAACAGTCCACCGCTGGACCATGGGGGAGCACCATTTTCCAATGAAATGAAGGATCGGGTGAGTATAAGCTGTCGCCTCACCCTTAGACAAAACACGCAGTTGTGCAGTGCAGGCACAACCTCACGGCATTGAAAAACATTTTTTTTTGCCTGGAGTTGGGCTCTAAATAATTTGTTGGTTAAAGCGGGAGTTCACCCGAAAAAAAAAATGTAACCTTAGATTGAGGCTCATTTTGTGTAGGGGAATCGGGTAGTTTTTTTAAAATCGAAGCAGTACTTACCGTTGTAGAGAGCGTTCTTCTCCGCCGCTTCCGGGTATGGTCTTCGGGACTGGGCGTTCCTATTTGATTGACAGGCTTCCGACGGTCGCATCCATCGCGTCACGAGTAGCCGAAAGAAGCCGAATGTCGGTGCGGCTCTATACGGCGCCTGCGCACCGACGTTCGGCTACTTTCGGAAAATCGGGACGCGATG